>NW_022589716.1:24966877-24989533 GCF_004348235.1 Phoca vitulina
CCACACTCACCCCCCCACCTCACTTATGCACTCACTCTCTAAGGAAAAAAAAAGTTTCTGGGCCTTTCTACTTCCTTCAATCTTCAATATTCCATTCAGCTTATTCTAAAGTCTCCTGACCTGTGTCAAGGTTATTCCACGATTCATGTTAAATAACACCTCTGCACGGAAGACCTCTCAGAACCTCCTGACTAACTGTTCCTGTTCAACTCTCCCATCGCCTCTTAAGTGGTAACATTCATCATGCCTACAATTACCTGTGAAAGGCCAGTCTGCCCCTCCACATTCCAATTCCCTCAGAGCAAATGATCGACATTTCTGTACTCAGCACACAGGGTCTGAGAGGTGAATATGCTTTATATGTTTGTTAAATGAAAGAATGGATTCCACAGATAATCAGATAAATTAAAGATGATTCTATGCAGAGATTTCTGCAGGAAGGATATGTATTTTTTAATCTCTCAGAAGAGAGATTAAAAAAAATTTTAACTAGACTTTGAAGAATAGTTGCAGATACAAATAACAGAGAGGACAGAAAGCATCGTAGATGGGAACAGCGTCTATAGTTGTGAGCTTTGGGCTACCCAGCATCCGTTAGCTCAATGCTAGTAACAGCCTGATTTTCCTTTAGTACAAGACCCTTCCTTTCCCATGCTCAGCCCTGTAGCAGAGGTAGAGTCCTACCTTCCAGCTCCATGTACAAATCCTATGACCCAAATCTAAGATGTCATTGCCTTGCATTTGCCTTTGGTCACAATAATTGGTTTGCTGATGAGGAGTTCATGACTCAGCCCTACCCAAGCAGACCCAGTTAGAGCTAACTGGGTCTTACACCCAACTGATGAGTTTATTGCTCTATCCCAGAACACTGAAACTCACAAGGGTAGAAGGCTTGAGCTACTACTGTCATCTTGCCACCACATGGGGCCAAATCCAGAGGAAAGCAGAGGCAAAAGATAGACAGAAACTGAATCCTAGAGCTATTGTTGGAAGGTCCATCAGGCTATAATGAGAGCAAGTTATGTCTTCATAAGAGTCACCATATTCTTTGGCTTGGGACACATTGGATAAGTTACTGCCACTTGGAAAGAAACCTAAGTAAAATAAGAACCTATATGACCAATGTTATAAAGGCTGCAGACCCTAAATAAACTACATGCTCATTGCGGGGAAGGTTATAGCCATTGATTAGGGGATGAAGCTGAAAAAATAAAAAAAATAAAAAATGGTCAAATTGTAGAAAAACAAAAACCTGATTTTAGGGTTCAGATACCTTACTACTTCCAAAATGAAGGGTGCTACACAATATTTAATATATATATTAATATATATTATATATTTTTGTTCTGTATATATAAACAGAATAAAATCATACATTGCCTTTTTCAGAAAAGCAAAACAAGTAAAATTAAATCATACAAAATAAAATGGGACCAAGGAAAATAATAAAATATGTCAATATCAGCAAAGTTATTGTGATTAAGCTTAAATAGGAGCTGAGCTTCCTTGTAATCAGGGTAAAAAGGAAATTATCTGTTTTATTGCAGTCCTTATTTGTTTTAAAAAGAAAGATGCATCTTAAAAATACTTTATGTTCTGGGCAACAGGGACCTTTGAAGGGTTTTTGAACAGAGACATGTTAGGAATACTTGGTAGACAAAATAAAACCAACTTCTCCCCTCTCCGCCCCCTCACCCCCCGCCCTGGCAAACAAATATCCACATCCTAATTCTCACAACTTGTGAATATATTACCTTACCTAGCAAAAGGACTTTGCAGGTGTGAATAAGTATCTTGAAATGGGGAGAACAGTCTGGATTATTCAGGTGGGTTCGATGGAGTCACAGGGTCATTCTAAGAGGAAGGCAGGAGGCTCAGAGTCGGAGAGAAGGCAATGTGACAAGGGAAGTAGATGGGGAAGAGGCAGAGTAATGAGAGGCCATAGCCAAGGAATGAGGATAGTCCTTACAAGCTGGAAAAGACAAAGATACGGATTTACCCCCAGAGCCTCCAGATAGAACCAGCCCTTCCAACCACCTTGATTTTAGAACTTCTTACCTTTGGAATTGTAAAATGATGATAAAATTGTGTGTTCTGAGCAATTAAGTTTGTGGTATAGAGCCAATTACAGAATGAAACTTTTCAAAACATAAGGAACCATAGAGTCAATCATGGCCCCGCAGTTCTGCTTATATGAAAAAATGGAGCCACGGTGGCTAGGCAACCTGCCCAACCTCATAAAGAGTAACTTTCCTGCCTCACTGTTCACACTCACCTCCAACAGGTTTTCCCCACACTTGCTTCTCAGCTCTCCAGGGCCTGGCACCAGAATGGAGAGGCCACTTTTGAAGAATTTCATTAAGGTGTGTTTGAAAGCTTGTCAAAACTTAAAGAGCGGAAGAAAAGCAAGTTCTTTTGCCAGGTACATATTCCACAAATTTAATGAGAACCAGAGCACATGAAATATGTGTTGGAATCATCATTAATGAGACATGGAATTGAAAATAGGCTGAGGGGGCAAAGTTCTAAGATCAAAAACATGGGACATCAGCTTTGTCACCAAAGCCATGGGTATGTGGCAAGCATCCGAGGGGAAAGGCACAGATGCCTACTTTTCAACAGTTGCAAAGCTAATTGGGCTTTCAAGTGTTGAATGGTCACAGCTGCCTGGTACGAAAGAGACCACCACTGATTTGTGTGACCACTCCCTTAGGACTCTAGAGTTTCACAGCCAGACCTGTTCTGCATTTAAGTTCCAGAAAAGGTCACCCATTATGCCAGGGTCATTAATTTTATTTTTATGCATTTAGTACATGAAAATGTTATTTATTAAATCTCCTATTATTGGCATGTAGATTTCCAAGTGAAACTCACACCCATGTCCCTCTTGGCCAAAATATTAAGAAGAATTAATGTTTTGCTGATGCATCCCTGTTTTATTGTCTTTATTTAATTGACCATCACCTTGTAGCTATGAATGAGCTCTGGAATCCCTATGAATGTTGCTGCAGCCTTTTGGGGAATTCCGAGTAGGAAACCAACCCAATCTCTTTTCTCCTGATGGCTGTTCAGTGGCTTACGTGAAAAATGTATTGAGAAATGGAATATTACTCAGCCATCAAAAAATGAAATCTTCCCATTTGCAACAATGTGGATGGAACTAGAGGGTATTATGCTAAGCGAAATAAGTCAATCAGAGAAAGACAATTATCATATGACTCCACTCATATGTGGAATTTAAGAAACAAAACAGAGTAGCATAGGGAAGAGAGGAAAAAATATAACAAGATGAAAACAGAGGAGATAAACCATAAGATACTCTTAATCATAGGAAACCAACTGAGTGTTGCTGGAGGGGAGGGGAGTGGGGGGATGGGGTAACAGGATGATGGGCATTAAGGAGGGCACGTGATGTAATGAGCACTGGGTGTTATATACAACTGATGAATCACTAAATTCTACCTCTGAAACTAATAATACATTATATGTTAATTAATTTAAATAAATAAAGAGCGAAAAAGAAAGAAGCTTTTTAGATTGTTAGATTAAGAAGTTTCTTAGTTCTTAAAGCTTCTCCATTCACAGCACAAGCTACAATGGTATTCTGCTTACGTCAAGTATCTATTGACAACAACATGAATGTGGCCCCTAAAGACCTTTTTATACCTACCACCTATTTATCACCACAATTCAGTTAGGCAAAGTCTTATTACCATAATCCAGATCAGAAGTTGGCAAACTTTTTCTCAAAAGACCAAACAATAAATATTTAGGCTTTGAGGGTCAAGCAGCAGAATAAACACTATCATATCCATGCCTAAATAATCATTTAAAGTGACCATTTAAGAATTTAAAGAATATTCTTAGCTCATGGGCCCTACAAAAGGACGCAGTGAGCCAGATTTGGCCCAAAGGCCATACTGACCTGTTCCTCTAATCATTGAAATTATTTATACAAAATTCCATGCAGTTTTTCCCCCAGAGTCCAGAAATCTACGGTGTTTATAGGTACAAGATGCAAAACAACCACTGGGATCTTCAGGGGTTTTTTGCAGGTAAATGCAACTAAGGAATATTGATAGACACATTTGTTCAAGAGGTTTTTCAAAATAACAGAAGGGAGAATACACTGTGTTCTCACCCTATTGCAAAATGATAATAGTGGTATTAAGCAACAGAGAAAACCATTCTAATTGATATCACCAGTTAGATAACTTTTATATGCAGTTTTTCCTTCTCTAATTGACATTTTATAAATGGTATCTGCTTTGTAAGTGTTCCATTTTGATTTATGCCAATCTGTTGGCATTACACACGAACTAGAAGAAAATATGGAGCCTTCTGCTTCAAGTATCCTAATTTACATGCTAAATCAGAAGGTCAAAATGAATCTTTGTCATGTTTAGAGCCCTGTACATTGGCCCAGAAATAAAAGGCAGCCTGGTGAATTTTTTTTCCTGGCAGGAAGGATAGTTCTTTTCTTAGAAAAGAAGCAAGTAATAACAATGTAAGTTCAGAACAACAAAATCTAGTGCATTAGAAAATAAATACTATGGAAAGCGCTTTGGTGCAATAAGGAGGACTGTATTTAAGTTGAAAATTGTGCTTCGTTCTGATAGTAGTTGAGCAGCAGATGGCCTGAAGTTATCATAAATATGTAAGCTCCAGAAGTACTCTGCATTGAAGAGCAGCCAAAACACAACAGTGTTGAACAACACAGAGCATAGAGAGAACAGACTGACACATCCAGAAGAATGAGAATCCTTTCCCCATAGTCTGATTTCCAAGCACAGTAGAACATCAGAGACATCAGCCAGCTTTTCCATGCTGCAGTGACCACGTGGCAACCTCATTGTTAAAGGTTACATGACAAGGAAGTTAGCCTTTTTCTTCCAATTAAATTACCACATTTGCACAATACAGAACTTGAGCTAGAACTTCAAGTGCTTTCTTTGACAACTTGCTGTCAAAATCCCAGCTTACTCTTAAGATAAAGAGCTGAACAATGCAATGGACAACCTAATGGGATGGTTTGCTTTAGCTTAAGTATAACTTTCCCCCTTCTCTAGGTACTGTGACTTTTTTCCTTGCTCCTATCTACCTAACTGAATACCTGAAATGCTATCCAAAAAGATCTTCATTGAAAATTCTCTTCATTGCTGAATTACAAAGGTAGCTCATTTCCTATCTACTGTTGCTACAGTCATAATATTCTCTACAGGCTTGAATAAATAAATACATGTGAGATCCATCCATCTCCTCGTTAATGCCTATTATGTACTGTATTAGAGAACCACAGATACAGAGATGAATGACAGAAAATACTCCTTTCCCTGTGTTTCTACAGAATTGGTTTGAAACTGCTGCCTTCTTGCACTCCTCTAAATGGGAGAAGGAGATATTCATTTGACAGGTACAATGATGAGAGTCCAACATCCCTGATCCCCAAATCTGTCCTAGGCAAAGTTGATTTGTTCACAACTGCTGTGTTGATGTGGCCTTCCAGTGTTCAAGGGGTATGAGAAAGGCCAGGATCTGCCATGTTGGGTTACATGGATAACTAGGGAACTGTTTGGCCATGGGTGAGTCCCAGGGAGGAGACGCAGGGTGGGGAGAGAAGTATCAACACATCTATCTGAGCTGGAGGTCTGAACCTCATTCTCTAATCCTGTTTTACCAGAGGTATAGCTGGTGTTTTGATGTTTCTCTGCCTCATCTGTTTGTTTTTCCTTAGGATCAGTAAGGGGGGCGGGGGGAGTGGGGGAGGATAGGACTCAAAAAAAAAAAAAAAAAGAGGGATAGGACTCATGGTACCAACAGATAAGATTCCTGCCCTCAAGAAGGTGAGAGCCTTCAAGGGTCTTTACTTTTTGTTTTGTTTTGTTTTTCTCAAACATTTATATAATTAAACCATGCGTAGAAAACGTCTATCCCCCTTCTTCAAGAAACATGAATTCAATGCAAATGCTTTAAAGAAACTACCTAAGAACGCGGTCTCTGGATAAGTCAATACATAAAGGGCATTAGTTACATATAAAATATATAAGTATTAGAAAATAACTCACAAACAACCAATTGGGTACACAGTATCTTGAATTTGGGTGACCTTAAGCACATGATAACATTCTGAACACTGCAGAAAAGCAGTGCGCCAGTGACCTGGGCAGCATTTCATTTTATAGTTTATGCCTTGGTGATCAGGAGGCAGAGAAAAACCCTTTCAGTAAAGTCTGTGACATGGTATTTTCTTTCCACGTAAAAAGAAAAATGGTTTTCCTCAAATTCACTAGTTGGTAGAAGACACTCTTCTACTGGTTCCCACACATTACACTTGTCTGCTTTAACAACTGTCAAAGGCATCAAACAAGAAAAATATTTTACTTCAAGTGACATTTCTAAGGAAGAACAAATAAGCCCCAGCCATTTAGTTCGTTATTCTGTCTTATATACCTAAACCATGTATTATATATTCTGTGGTTCAGCTTTTATTATAAAAAGCTTACCATCCAGGACTTGGCCAAGAGGATATAAGCCTTGCATGCAAGATTCGACCAAGAATGCACAAGACTGATGATACACAAATGTCATCGATAGTCATTCCATCGTTGTTTAAAGAATGCTAACAAGTACCAGAAACTCTTCTAGGAGCTGAGAATAGGAGAGTGAACAAAATCAAGTCCCCACACTCACTGTGCTTCCACCTTAGTGATGGACAGGAAGAGCTGAGCCCATCAGCCATGTCAATCACAACACCTGCTTACTCGCTCTCTCAGCCCGCATTCAATTCTCCACGATCTTGTGCCTCATTTCCTACAACTGACTGGTCTAGAGTAGCTAACCAATAGGCTGGCTAGTGAGTAAGACCTATGGTCTGGTATTAAAAAACAAAACAAAACAAAAAAAAACCACCAAGCTGAGTTGATCTTCTTCCGCTCCTTGAATTTGAACTAAAGATGAGCAAGAGATAAGGCAGTTAGCAACGGCAGCTGAAGCTGAGAGTTTATGATGGCTGTCTTTCTGTAAGGAGGACAGGGAGGTCTTATTAAAGGCAAATGCTAGCTGATGTTATAAGACGGCAGAAACAGTGAGTGAGCAGAAGCAATGATGAAGAGCAGCAATAATTCCCAACTCAGAGCCAGACTGTCCATCAGTAGACACTTTGGAAATATATGGGGCATTTCAGGTTGTCCCAGGAATTGGATAGACAATGATGCTTGATATCTTGCAATACTCTTGAAGTCCTGCACAGAGAAGAATTGTCCTGCGATCTACAGGAGTTTTAATACCCTGCAGGACATTCATTTAGGTGAAAATCTGTTTGTAACTACCAGGACTTAAAGGCTGACTCTGCATATAAAGGTGGAGCGCACTAACATGTCAATCTAGGAAGGACTGTTTTGTTTTGTTCAGAGCTTTAGCAAGAGATACTCACCATTTCAGGTAGACCTACCACCTACACAGGACTGCTCTGTGTTAAGTTCCCCGACTTAACACACCTCTGCTGATTTGCATCCGAAGCTAAAGTATCATGTCCTCTGGTGTTGTCATGCCTGAGAATTTACATATTGAACTATAGAGCATTCTATTCCTTTTTGTTTCATCCTTTATAACAGAGTAAGACATTGCAGTGGAGCGTTTTTCTTTATGTGCATACGTAGATAGTATTACTTGCGAATTTTGGCTTAAAACAGTAAAAGAGGTGCTGAAAAATATTTGTTAGAAAAAAAGAGAATTGGATCTGATGGGGTTGAAACCAGCCAGAATGGAGAAGAAGGAACATACAGGAGAAGGAGAGTATTCCAACACAGAACCATTCACATCTATGAGCAAGCCTCTGAAAATGGCCCTTTCAACCACAGCTTCCAGCTGGCGCTAGGCCTTCAACCCTCCACCTCGGTCAGACCACTGCAAACACCTCTTGTTCCCTGTTCCATGACCCGTGTATCTATCCAGCTACCATGATAATCATCCTAAAATGATCATTACTATTATCTTTGTCTTACTCAAAAGCTTTCCGAAGTCCCAAGTTACCTTAATGTACTCACAATCTAGACCCAACCTATACTCCTAAAATAAATTTTCTGCCTACCCAAGCCCACTGAATGAGCCACCCTAATCTCTACTTTTCCCTAAATAGGTCACAAGCCATCCCAAATCTCATCTTCATACCTTTGACTTCTGGTTTCCCCATGGCAAAGCCCATTCCCACCTCTAATTCTAAACCCTTTATTTTTCCCTTATGGCTCAACACAAATTCCTTATTCAGAAGTCCTAAGTGATCATTTCTTCCTCTAAAAACCTAGAGGGAGCCATTAAGTATGACACAGTAGTCCAAATAGGGTCTATTACATTACAATAACAAGCAGCCCCACAATCTCAGGGGCTTACAACAAAGATTTACTTCTCACTTATGTCAAATGTCCAATACAAATCAACACTGCTTCTGGCTCCTTGTCATTTTCATTCTAGGACACAAATCAAGGGAGTGCCTTCATCTTGAAACTGCTGCTCATCGTGACAGAAAGAAAAGAGAACATGAGGATTCCTGATTTAAGGAAGCTTTAGCTCAGAAGGCCCATGTGTCACTTCCACTCATATTTCATTGGCTGAAGCAAACCATATGACCAAACATGATGTCAGTGAGGCAGGGAGAGAAGAAACAACAAATATTTTCAAACAGTATTAAAATCTTTAATAAATGAATCAGCTTGCATAGTGAACACTTCCTAGCAATACCCTCATACCTCTAGAGTACAGGTTTCATGGTCGGCAACAAGCCACTTATTGGTATTCTGTTCTAATATGATGATAGCAGTGGATTTGAACATTTTCAACTCCAAGTCGAAACCCTGAAAGAACTGTTGATCAGTATACATCAGAACCAATAATGTCTCTCGGATTGCCAGTTTGTGAATTTAGTTTACCAATGCAATTAAATTCTAGTACAACAAAATAAATTGGACATGAATTTAAAGTGCACTCTAACAGTATAGGGATTGTAGTTATTTGTCTAGAAATATGTTTTGTTACTAATATAATTTGGCTGGGTTTGTTTCGCAGTTTTGAGATCGACAAATTTAAAATCATGAGATATGCGGTATTAAAATCCCACTACACGTACAAAATTAGGAGCAATGCAAACCCTCCGCAATTAAGCAAAACATGAAGAACTTCATTTCATAGTTGGTGAGCCGTGGAAAACTACAAACTGCTCACACTGCACCACAGGAAGGTGCCAATTTAGCTGATCTGCGGACACCCACTGACTCTTTTAGTACTGTGGAAACTGATTCACAAATTATGTTACTCACTATTGTGCTGTAGCTTTCACAGTCAATACTTACGAATTAAAATTATTTTTAATTCCATAATAATGTCATCCATACATCCAGTGACGCTGAAAAACATGGTCAAAAATCGGTAACTTTTGAACTACTGCCAAAATATATACCATGCTGTTCATTTGGGCACAAACTCAGAGCTATTCAAGATAATATGGAGGAAATAAACACAGCATCAAAGCAACAGTAAGATAGGACGGCTGTAGATTTATGAGCCGTGAAGTTAACCTTTTTTTTTTTTTTTCCCCGGGAGAAAACAAGTCTTGGAAGATATGCGTTATGAATTAACGTGAGTTCTTCACATATCGCCCCAACGATAAACCCCACCGCCACCCTGAATGTTAAATCTTTCCACAAAGAGGAAGGCCATGAGGGCACATTCCCGATAACTACATTTCATTCAGGTGTTTTGCCCATATACCACTTTTCATCCAGAAGAAAAATGAGAAAATATTGACATGTTTAAACCATGGTAAGTACCTAACAGCTCTCTGTCTTCTATTTAAAGACACAGCTGTCAAATCCATCACTTACAGAGATATTTGAGAGTGCTCCTCCAGTAAATCTGTGATGAAAACTGCCTGTGGAAAACCTCTACTGGTATTAATTTTTACAATCCTATTGAGCCTCATGTTAACAAAATAAAAATGTATTATTTTATGCTCACTTATTAAATGCTCACTTTATTTATATGGCAGGTGTGGAAAGCTCTGGAAGGCTACTTGGTTTCTTGTGGCTGCCATAGCTGTCTTTCCAAATTTTCCAGTGAAAACAAATACTGACTTAAAAAAAAAAAAAATGTAATCCCAAGGGTGAGGAGGATGTAAAATATTAAGTCAAGCCAGTATCACAAACATCTGCATGCCTACTATGTGCACCGCAGTGCGCCAGATTTAAGCCTAAAATCCTCACTCAATGAGCTGTTTGATAAGCTATCAAATAAGCAACTGTCTTATGAACTCCGACTGAAGCTCATTTGTGTATATGGCTCAGGGAAAATGGTCAGCACAATTTAGTGGACCTTCTGACTCCTTCTCGGTCAAGAAAATGTTGCTAACTGCTGCTATTTACCCAAAATTACCTCTAGGAGGCAACTGCACTGAAATTCTTGCACCGCTTTTCATTCCTGTTGTTGTGTTAGAATGCTTTGCTAATATGGAATTAATTTCACACTCACCTCCCTAACCCTACCATAAAATTGTTTACTTGCCAGCTCTTCTCTCCTGCTCAGTTTGTTTTTACAAATGTTTCAAGGCCCCATCAACTCAGCTGGGTTTATGAGACTGGCTTTGACCTTTTGCAAATGAAGCAGGGCAGTCATTGCTTTGTCCTCTCAAACCTATCACCCCTTCAACCCCGAAGAATTTACAGAAGATATTCACTGACTCTTAAGAGTTAAGGTCTTGGGGGTTCACCACCCTTCCTGTTGTCTTTTCATAATGCCCCTTGTCAGGGATTCACACCTGAATTCACACCGAGGGGCGCACAGTCAGAACTGGTGGGAGGTGGGGGGTGGGGAACAGGGTAAGTGAACTTGAGTGGGGACAAGTTACATCTTTATTCCACTAATCTCACACTGAATGTAGCAGCAACGTCAACGATGAATACGGTCAATGGAACACAATACTATCAGCTGTGCTGACGATTTCTGTCACCAAAAGAAATCATGGATATTCTCATCTCACATTTCAATTGTGCCAGATGTGCTAGGATATCGTTCACGTGCATTCCTACTTCAAAGTTACAGTAGTTATGAGGCCTGCCCCAAGAGCTTTTTAAATGCGTTACTGAAGTTCAAATACCACCTTACATCACACTTTTTAAAATATTGGATAACTGTATTTCAATATAACGGGTTTTCTTGGTTGTAGTACTGATTTTATTTTATGAATTAAAAACATAGTGCATTTCCTGGGGGCACCTGGCTGGCTCAGTCAGTAGGATATGCAACTCTTGATCTTAAGGTCATGAGTTCAAGCCCCACACCAGGCCTAGAGCTTATTTTAAAAATAATAAAATCAGAATGGAAAAAAAATGGTTAAGATGGTAAATGTTACATTTTTTTAAAAAAATGTGTTTCCTTTGTTGTAGTGCTGATTTTATTTTGTGAATTAAAAACATAATCCAGGGGCGCCTGGGTGGCTCAGTCGTTAAGCGTCTGCCTTCGGCTCAGGTCATGATCCCAGGGTCCTGGGATCGAGCCCCACATCGGGCTCTCTGCTCAGCGGGAAGCCTGCTTCTCCCTCTCCACTCCCCCTGCCTTGTGTTCCTTCTCTCGCTGTGTCTCTCTGTCAAATAAATAAAATCTTTAAAAAAAAAAAAAAAAAAACATAATCCATACGTAATATCCTGCCAAAAGGGGCCCATGGCTCAGAGAAAGAACACCGGTGATGTGGTACGGGGACAGTTCTCAGGACCGGGAAAGAAACTGAAGCCGGGAGAGGCTCCGTGGCTGCTCTAAGTTATTCAAAAAATAGGAACAGTAGCTACCACCCAGATCATTTTTTAATACCTACTGTATTTGTTTCCTATTACTGCCATAACAAACTACTTTAAATTTGGCAACTTAAAACAATACAAACATTATTTTATTACTCTGCATGTCGAAGTCCAAAATGAGTCTAATTGGGTTACAATCAGCATTGACAGAGCCACAATCCTTCCGGAGGCTCCAGAGAGAAGCCATTTCCTTGCCTTTTCAAGTTTCTACCAGATGCCCACGTTGCTTGGTTCATGGCCCATCAAGCTCCACATCACTCTACTTCTGACATCACATCTCCTTCTGCTTCTGACACTCCTGCATCCACCTTTCACTCATAAAGACCCTTGTGATGACATGGGGCCCACCCGACTCATCCAGGACAATCTCCCTACCTCTAAATCCTTAATTTAACCACACCTGCCATGTCCCCTTTTGCCACGTAAAGTAACCCTCACAGCTTCCAGGGATTCGGATGTGGAGCTCTTTGGGAAACCTTATTCTGTCTACCACACTAACCCTATTTCCAGCTATGCTTTACCTGGTAAAACAATCAAATGAGTTTGAAATGATCTTCAGCATATAAAAACAGAGAGGCAAACTCTCTGAGAGAGACTCTTAACTATAGGGAACAAATGGAGGGTTGCTGGGGGGGGGACTTGGGTGGGGGTTGGGCTCAATGGGTGATGGGGATTAAGGAAGGCACTTGCTGGGATGACCACTAGGTGTTTTATGTAAGTGAGGAATCACTAAATCCTACTCCTGAAACCAATACTACACTATATGTTCACTAACTTGAATTCAAATAAAAACTTAGAAGAAAAAAAAGTATCTTCAGAATCGAGAATTTTGAGGTTTTAAGTTCAGAGTTCAAGGTCACAAAGCCAGCAAGGGACAGAAACAGGACTCGGTCCTCTTAGCCACCAGCCTCTAACAAGAGCTACTTTGGGATGCCTATTATGTGTGAGCTCTTTGCGCGTTCAATATCCCCCTATCCTTTGTCCTCCAGACTTGCTGTCCTACATTCTCTAGACCTGCCCTCACTTAGCCTTGAATGCAAAGTTTAATGCTTTCTTTTGAGGCTTTTGGGAGCCTAGTGCCTTCACTGCCATGTCCCCAGTCAGTCCAGAATTTTATTTTTATTTATCCAGTATTAACCTTACCTTACTGGACATACTTCAGAGTAGGGGGAAGCAAAAAGGAAAGGCTCACTTAGCAGCTTCTTTATCCCTCCCCATAACTCATAAGAATGAAAACCCAGCCTTGAAGGGAAGGCCTTTCACTCTCTGTGAGCCCTTCTCCAGGATATCTCAGGCGCATTCAACGACCAGTTCTGCCCTTCTGGTCAAGGCTTTCTTTTGGATTCTACTGGGAACGTGGTGAAGGGCCCATCCCCGCTCTCAAACAGTTTACAACCTAAGGGATGCAAGCGGGAGGAGGCAGAAATCGATCAGTGTAAACCTGACCATTAGAGAGGGAGGGACACGGCCAGTGACCCAGGCTGGTGGTCAACATTGTGAAGAGGCTCTTAATAAGAAATCAAACTAGAAGGACCTTCAGAACAGGCAGGAGCTCTGCAGAATGAAGAGGGTTTTGAAGGGTGAGAGAGCACTGCTGGGCAGGAACAGAACACAGAGGCTAGAAATCATGGCGTAGTTCAGGGAAGCGTTTTATTTGGGCTGCAGAGAAGAGGGGAGAGAGGAACAGAACACTGAACCTGGAATCAGAAAGCCTACTTGGAGGAGCCAGCTCTGTCACTATCTGTGTAACCACAGTTACTTGATTATGCCAAGCTTTCTCGTCCATAAAAAAATGGATAATATGAATGTTAGTTCTGAGGGGTGTTATGCAAAATAAATAACATGATGTAAATGCATCTGCAAAAGTGTTCATCTGCATTTGAGGGTACTATAGGGTAGTGAAGCATTACCTGGAAAGAAAGGGGAAGAGGAGACATAGTGCAGATGGGCCCCCACTCATGATGGTTCTACTTACAATTTTGTGACTTAGAGATGGTGCAAAAGCAATACACACTCGGGAGAAACCGTATTGAATTATTGAATCTGGATCTTTTCCCAGGCTAGCAATATATGGTAGGATGCTCTCTCGTGATGCTGGGAAGTGGCAGCCCCAGCTCCCAGTCAGCCATGCATTCATAAGAGTCAACAACCAATACACTTTCAACCATTCTGTACCCATACAGTCATTCTGTTTTTCACTTTCAGAACAGTACTCAATAAGTTACATGAGATATTTGACACTTTATTCTAAAATAGGCTTGGTGTTACATGATTTGGCTCAACTGTAGGCTAATCTAAGTGTTCTGAGCACGTTTAAGGCAGGCTAAGCAGCTTAAGGCTAAGCTATGATATTCAGAAGGCTAGGTGTATTAAGTACGTTTTTGGCTTATGATATTTTCAATTTATTATGGGTTTATCAGGACGTAACCCCATTTTAAGTCAAGGAAGATCTGTATAGTATTATCAACAGTCTGAGGAGGCTCAAGAATAATGAAAACACACCTTCCTTCTAAAGATTCAATCCTTTTCTACTCGGACCTTTTTTACCCAGTAATGTTACGAGAACAACCAGATGTAAGATAAAATAACAGGTCATGTATTATTTCAGAAGAGTTCCATTTAAAGGAAGTTACCTAGTGCTCCAAAGACTTGAGAATAAGAGCAAATTCAGCATATATACCAGAAAGAGTCTAGAACTTTGCATGACTGAAACCTAACTGTATGAAACATACCACCCAAGGTTATAGTAGCATGTCTGTCTAAGAAGCCTCAGTAGAAACATCAATGTAAAGATTATTTTGAGTAACTAAAGCATTCGGGTACTTGTAAATAGACGTGAAAATAAGAAGTTTTCCTTAAAATAAGTCTGTTAAGAATGAACAGTCCACAAACTTTTTAATCAGTGTGTAAATATTTAATTTGTTTGGAAGAGCTATTTTTCTTAATTCCTTTGTCAACTTTGAATAAAAGTTTCCCTTAACTGAGATCTACTCTTAAAATTTCATCAACAACTACAACTACTTTGCTGCCTACAGTCTAAAAAAAATAAAATAAAATGATAACTGCTTTCATCTCTTTACAAAACATAGCCGAGGAATACAAGACTAGTGTCAAATGCACACTGAGGTATTCCTATTCCAAGCTGCAAGATCTTAGGTAAATGGCATCCTCAAGTCTGAGGTGCCTCATCTATAAAACAATGATAAAAATATGAAGATTACATGAAACCATTATTATAAAGCTTCTAACACTCAGATGGGTTGCAGAGACATGTATTCCCCACTCCTCATAATTCATTAGAGTTAATGACCACCCTGGCTTCTCCTCCCAGACTTCAAGAACCCCTCTCTAGAAGAGGAAGGAAGACTTACACAACTGGCTGATTGGCAAGTTTAGAGAGAAGGAAGGCCCACCTGTGGTAGGATCCGCTTACCTGAACGTACACTAACATTCTGATCTGCTTGTGTCTGTGCAGTAAGGAACCCACCCCAACCAGGCCTGGTAAATAAGCCCATCTGATTTAAGAGTAGAGTATGGGCAAGTCCACTCTGCCATGAACCCAAGGCCACATTCTTTACTCCTGCCATTATCAGGAGTAACATTGAAATTTTAATTCTCTACCTGTATAATTTTTGTTTTAATTTATTACTTGGTTCTGAGTTCAGATACATGGTAAAGAATGTTCTTTACTGTGCTCATACAACCCAAATAATAGGCACATAATACTAACTGCTATTACACCATCATCACCGAAATCCTCCTACCTGAGCTTCACCAATTTATATCCTGGTGCCTTCTTGACATCTTCATGTGAGTAGCTAATAAGCATTTCAACTCAACATATCCCAAATCCGACTCCTGATATCCACCTTCCACTCCACACACACCTGTTCTTCCCATATCCTTCCTCATCTCAGAAACAGCAACTCCTTCTTTCTGGCTGATCAAGCCAAAAAATATTTGCATCATCCTTGATCCCTCTCTTTTTCTTTCAATCCACAGTCCATCTGTCAGCCAAGTTGTGTTGGCTCCATTTCACATATTCAGCATCTACTCAATTCAAATACCATATCTCCCGGTACCACCCTCATCCAAAGCACCCCTATTTCTTGCCAGGAATTATTTCAACAGCCTCCTTAGCGGCCTCCATGCTTCTGCTCTGGCCCTCCCACATATCAACACACCGCCAGAGTAATTCTTTTCAAGTTCAAGTCAGAAAATGTCTCCTCCTTCTCAAAACCCACCAAGATTTCGCACCTCACTCAGGGTAGAAGCCAATATCTTCACAATGGCCTACGAGGCCCAATACGGTCCACATCCCCCACTGCCTGCCATATTCATTCCACTTAACTCTCCAACCTTACTACCTATTTCTTCCCCTCCTCCCTCAGAGCCTTTGCATTTGCTGTACCCTCCCCCTAGAACACTTGCTCCCAGTCATCCTTGGGTCTTTGTCTAAATGGCACCTCCCAGTAAAACCTTTCCCGATGACCCCATTTGAAACAGCACCCTTGCTCACACGCACCCTGCTCCCCCAATCCCTCGACTCTGTTATTTTTCTTCTTAGAACTCATCACCATCTGATATTTACTTTTTCTGTTTGTTCATTGTCTGTCTCCACTCGCTAGCATTAAAAGTTCCTGGAGGACAAAGACTTTGTTTCCCCAGAATGAGAACACTGTCTGATACACAGTCAACAACACCCAAATATTGGTTAAACAAATAAATGAATGAGATGGAGGCACATGATACAAATGTCTTTCTTCCTTGCCTGTGGCCTCTAGAAGGCTTGATAATAATAAATATCTTGAATAAACAAACCCCAAAATTCCAAAATTGCAAATTTCTCCATCTAAGGTAAATTCGTGAAGTTAGCTCAAGTTATAGCACAGAGAGAACATTTTTGTGGGAAGTTTCACTACAAAGCCCCGATGTTGTGTGGCAGTCTTGCATAGGTACCAAGTTGGCTTGCAGGTAACATAATTAGGTCACTGGGGGTAGGAATGCTTAGCAATGATAAAGAAATCTATATGTCTTCTCAAGTTAGTCTTCCTGTCGCTTCCACAGCTGTGCCTTCCCTCTTCCTTCTTCAGGATCAAAAGTCAGACTCTCAGCCATTCAACAGCATCTTTACTTCAGTAAATTCCTGATATGCCCTGAAATGGGCAGTCATTTTGTCTTCTTCATGTACCCCTCTTTAAAATTTGTGATTCTTCAAACACACCTACAAAATTTCCCTTCCCTTTGTGTCAGAAGAACCCCTTGCAAATTATAGAGTGTTTTCTAATATGCAATATTGTTACCCCCCCAAAAAAAACAAACAAAAAAAAACCATTCCAGCAAGGTCTGCAAATTTCATTTTTAAAATCTTATTAAGTATTCTAAAATGAGCAACTACAGAGAAGAAAGAAGAAAAGGGTGTATTACCCTCTGTCGGGCCCCTTATCTCTTCTGACTGTTGGCATAAGAACGCACTGTTGACTGTGTTTTGTAGGAACTCCCCATCACAAGAAAATGGTGCTTTTATCTTGAATCTCTTGCCCCAGAAATAATCCTGATTCCTCCATCCACCAGAGTGGTTTGTCAAAACACAATACTGAGAAGGAATTGAAGGATCAAAATTCAAAGGGGGTCCTAACTATTTAAGCCACAGGGAACAATGTAGGTCCCTGCAAATGGTACCTATCAAATGTAAATGAACTGCTGCATATGAAGCAGCCCGAGTACCAAGAATCTTGAGTACCAAGGAGCCTATATGTACCAACATCTGGCTTCTAGGACTTATACTGTATCATTGGTTGAATTACTTTACCTTTAAAATCACTTTCTACAAAACACTAACATTAGAAGTGGCAAATCATAAACTAACCATTCATTCAACAAATGTTTATTGAGCACCTACTATGCTCCAGGTACTCTCCTAGGTAGTAAGGATAGAGAAACCACAGAACAAAAGAATTCCTGCCCTCATGGAGTTTACATTCTAGTTGCCCTTCAAAAAGAAAAGTTATTTCCAAAGCGAGATTCATTGCTGGTGTGGAACCCACTTTGTATAGTAGAAAAAAACACGGAGTTTGGAATCCAGAGGTCAGGGTTCAAGTCTGGACAATGCCAACTGGTTGCCTTGCATCCTTGAGGAAGTTCCTTCATTAACTTTCCAGATCTTTAGTTTTGTGTATTATACCAGGATACAAAGGATGAAGGAAAGCACCTAGCAAATCACCTGTCATATGGAAGGTGCTGAATATTTCTAAAGAACAGTGATAATAATTGGTATGACTCTCTAACCCAGGACTGGAAAATTATGGCCCTCAGGCTAAAACCAACTGGCCATCTGTTTTTGTAAACAAAGTTTTATCAAGACAGACATTTGTATATAATCTATAGCTGCTTTCATGCTCCAACAGCAGATTTGAGCAGTTGTCACAGGCTGTTTGACCCACAAAGCCTCATACTTTCGCTCTCTGACCCTTTAGAGAAAAAACTTGCCAACTCCTGCTGTAATCCTGGCGTTATGCCAAATGATCCAAGAACAGGGACCAACAGCATCACCCAGCAGTGGGTTTGAAAAGCAGAATCTGAGGCCCCACTCCAGACCTGAGTCAATGCACATTTTACCAAGATCCCCAAGTGTGAATCCTTTGACATGGAAGGCTGGGAAACAGGGCCATAGAGTGTAGCCATGACAGATGCATTTTTTTTTTTTTTTTTTAAGAGTAGCACTAGGATTTATTGAACTGTGCCTTAGTACAGGCGCTGGGGCTTGCCCATGGTGCTCTTGATGTATAAAGCCCAGACATTCTGCCAATTCTTCTTGAGCAAGGACACCAGGAATTTGACTGCTAAGTGGATGTTGTACACAAGCTCGTCATCTGTCATCTTCACATGGCCAACAGCCACTGCCAGACACCGCACCTTCTTCATCTGGAATTTGATGGTGGACTTCACTTCATCCACTTTGGCCACCATGTTCTCATTGTGGGTCAGCAAGGAAGGGAACTTGCCAGCCTTATTCAGGCCTGGGCCCAGGATTCATGGGATCTGCTTGATCAGAGATTCTGAAGCCAAAAAGGCATCATACTTCTTGACCAGCTTCTTGACTAATTTCTTACTCTTGTTGAGTTTCTTCAGCGCCTCAATGTCCATGTCGGGAATATCCACTGCCTTGGCCTCATCACAGTGCTGCTGATCCCCCAGAACACACACAGAGAACTTGGGATGGGGAGTGGACTTAAGCCTGACGGTGCCCGAGAAGTGTTTGTCCTTCTGAGGGTCATAGTTCTTCAGGCTGATCTGCAGCTCCACCATTTCCAAAAACTTCCAGGGCTTGTGCTGGTTCCCGTGCAGGACTTCCCGCACCACCTTGTACAGGGTGTCATGGGAGACTTTGCTGTTCATGGTTCTTTGTGCCACAGTAACCAGAAAAGAGACAGATGCATTCTTGCTCTAAAATGATTGGGTCAATATCAACCTTCCCCTTCCTACCATTCTAGCCAATAGCTGGATTCAGAACAATGATTTTATACCTTAGTGAACATCAGAATCACATATACAGCTTGTTGGAAATAGAAACTCCTTAGGCTTCCCTCTAGTGATTCTGATTTAATGAGTCTGAGGTGGGGTCAAACAATCCAAATTTTTTAAACTAATACCCCCTGAAGATATTCAGACATAAGTGATCCTGGAACATCACTTGGGAAACACTGAAGAGTATGCTTTTATATCGTGTAGAGTTGGGCCAAAAATCAAAAGCTTCATTCATGCCCATTGTTACTAACATTTTTCTTTTATTTTTTTTAAAGATTTTATTTATATATTTGAGAGAGAGAGAGAGAGAGAGAGAGCGCACAAGCAGGGGTAGTGGGACAGGGAGAGGGAGAAGCAGACTCTCCACTGATCAGGGAGCCCACTGCAAGGCACAATCCCAAGACCCTGGGATCACTACCTGAACCAAAGGCAGACGCTTAACCAACTGAGCCACCCAGGCACCCCATCATTTTTCTTTTAAATACTGAAAACAGCACCAGAACATTGGTCAGCAGTAGTTTATTGCAAAGTAATGACTCCATGGCTGTCCAGGGGTTAAATGCCTTACCTCTCAGCTACTACTTCACCACCATTATTGTTTTCAGTGACAAGAATCCATTTTCATATGTTCATGACCTTATTCAAGGAACTTTACTGAACACCAGAGGTTTGTTAAGCCATCATTCTAGGTAGATTGGGAGTCCAACACTGAGGGACCCACATAACATTCACTCCTAGCACAAATATCCATCCAGGGCCCGCTCCATAGCGAGGTCCTGCTCTAGGTCAGGGGTTGGCAGAGGTTTTCTCTAAAGAACCATATAGGAAATATTTGAGGCTTTGTGGGCCACATATTTTTACTTCAGGGTTTTTTTTTACCCCTTTTTTAACCCTTTAAAATGTAAAAATCATTCTTGCTTCTCCTGCAATACAAAAACCAGCTATGGGCCAGATTTGGCCTGTGGGTTGTATCTTGTACATCCCTGCTCCAGGTGATGGAGCTACGGTAGTGAATAAAACAGACGGGAGACCCTGCCCTCTAGGAGACCATCCTCTAGCAAAAGGACACATATGATCAACAAATTAATGGATTAAAATGTAGATAGCAAGTCAGTTCTATGTAGAAAAATAATAAGGAGGGACGCCTGGGTGGCTCAATCAGTTAAGCGGCTGCCTTCAGCCCAGGTCATGATCCCAGGGTCCTGGGATCAAGTCCCACATCGGGCTCCTTGCTCAGCAGGGAGCCTGCTTCTCCCTCTCTCTCCCTCTGCTTGTGCTCTGTCAAATAAATAAAATGTTTTAAAAAAAAATAGTAAGGGGATAAAAAGTGACAGCAGAAGAAGACTTTTAACAGAGGGTGGCCAAGAAAGGTGATATTTAAGCAGAAATCTGAATGAAATAGGGATACGGATACAGCAGGATCACAGATACACCAAGGCCTGGTCAAGTTAATTTTACTGGTTAGTTTTACTGGAATTTTAAAAACAAAAATAAATAAAACATGGGCTTTGAGAAAGAAAAAAAATATCATTATGGGGAATAATGTGAACACCACATGAGAACACAGGAAAACAACATCCAAAACAAACAAATAATTCACAATAAAAAGGGCTTCGGGCACAAATATTAATAGTCAAGACAGAAGTGAAAGTTTTACTACATGATATACATGCAAATATTTCACAGAGGTCCTGAAAAAGTCAGCACCAACTCAAGCTTCATTAACACTCAGATGCAATTCACAACCTTTTCATATTGAGAAATGCTCCCTGCCTCTTAAAAAATCATTTGAATTCCTTCTTTCCCTGACATATGGCCTGCCACTCTGCTTTCCAACCTCACGTTAATCCATTAGAAGCATTAATTTTGAGATCAGCTGATCCTCACTCTAGAAGTTTGTTGCAAAGGAGTGCCTGGTCTTTGGAGAGTTACAGTAAAGGGGGAAAATTAAAGGACACCAACTCTGTCAACTGGCTAGAAGTGGCAGAGG
Organism: Phoca vitulina; assembly: GCF_004348235.1. NCBI lineage: Eukaryota > Metazoa > Chordata > Mammalia > Carnivora > Phocidae > Phoca > Phoca vitulina. The sequence continues at coordinate 24,988,235 of NW_022589716.1, forward strand.
TCAGAGAGACCATCAGCTAAAGTCACAGAGGCACTGGGCTGAGATGTAAGGACAATGGGAGTGACCCCTGATGGGTCCACCATGAAAAAAAGTTATGCACACAGAAAGATGGTGGAGGACTAGGAGACCTAGATTTCGTCTGGTCTCAGGAATTCAGCTGGATAGGGATCAAACCATTCTGTACACCTACAAACTCAACAGGAGATCAAAGAAAAGAATAGCAACAACTCTCTGAACAGAAAAGCGACCACTTTCTGGAAGGTAGGACGTGCAGAGAAGTGAATCCGAGGCGATATTCGGGAGGATAGACGGTGGGGGAGGGGCCTCCGTCGGCCAATACCGGCAAGTGATAGAGCCCCGGAGCACAAAATCGGAACTTTTAGAAGTCGGCTCCGCTGTGGGATGTCACTCCAGTGGCTAAGCGGGGGGTGGAACCCTCGCAGGACAGCGTGGTCTCGGGACCCTCGGGGTCACAGAAAGACCGGGGGGTGCCTGAGTGCGGCAGAGCTGCCAGGTATCGGAACAGGGAAGCTGGCTGCAGAGATGGAGCCCAGGCGCGGGCTCTCAGCTCAGGGTTGCCATAAACCGTGATCCACGGCACAGTCGGGCCACTGCTCCTCCAGCAGGGACCCAACAAGCGGCAGATCCAGGGAGACTCCCCTTCTTCCCCCGGGAGGAGAGGCACAGGAGCGCACCACAGGGATCTGCTGGGTTTAGAGACTCCACACGGGGTCGGATGCCAGAGATAGAAACGCTTGGTCACAGGCCGGGTGAGCACGCAGTGCGGTCGGAGACCAGGGAGACGGGAGTGACTGACGGCTTTTCTCGGGGGCTCACTGAGGAGCGGGGCCCCGAGTTCTCAGTTCCTCCGAGACGGAGATTGGGAGGCCCTCATTTTCACTCTCCACCTCCAAAGCTGTAGGGAAAGCTTGCAGGGAACAAAAGCTCCCGAGAGCAAACCCGAGCAGATTACTTAGCCCAGACCAGGCAAGGACGGGGCAATTCCGACTCCAGCAAAGACATTTGGGAACCACGGCAAGAGGCCCCTCCCCCAGAAGATCAGCGAGAACAGCCAGACAAGACCAAGTTTACCGATCAATGAGAACGGCAGAACTCCAGAGCTAGGGGAATACTGCACATAGAATCCATGGCTTTTTTACCATGATTCTGTAGGCTTTCAAAGTTAATTTTTTTTTAAATGTCTTTTTTTTTTTTTTTTTGAATTTTTCTTTTTCCCTTTCTCAACGAACATCTTATCAATCCCTTTTTTAAAAAACATTTTTATTTTTCATTTTTAGA
>NW_022589716.1:24989633-25124780 GCF_004348235.1 Phoca vitulina
CTTATCAATCCCTTTTTTAAAAAACATTTTTATTTTTCATTTTTAGAGTCATATTCTATCCCTTCATAGTACTTATCTGTATTTTTGGCATATATATGTAAGTTGTACTCTCTTTAAAATTTTGAGATAGTTTCTTCTAACAGATCAAAATATACCCTAAATCTCTAGTGTATGGTTTTTTTCTACTCCCCTGCCTGATCACATTCTCTCCCCTTTTTTTTTTTAAATCCTCTTCTTTCTTTTTTCAAACAACTTCTTATCAATTCCTTTTATAAAATTTTTTATAATTTCCATCTTTAGTCATATTCCATCCCTTCATCATATCAACCCTTATTTTTGTACATATATAAGTTTTCCTTTCTTTAAAATTTTGGGAGGCACTTTCTTCTAACAGACCAAAATACACCCAAAATCTAGTGTGTCGCACTGATCTATATACCAGCCTGATCATATTTGATCATATTCTGTTTTTTTCTTTGATTTGTTCTGTTTTTCTTTGTTTTTATCTTTTTCTTTTTCTTTTTTTTTTTTTTCTTTTTCTTTTTTCTCTCTTTCCCTTTCTTTTCCCACTGCTTCAGGTCTTTTCTGATTTGTTTAGAGTATATTTTCTGGGGACGTTGTTACCCTGCTAGCTTTTTGTTCTCTCATTCATCTATTCTCCTCTGGACAAAATGAAAAGATGGAAAAAATCACCTCAACAAAAACAACAAGAGGTAGTACCAACTGCCAGGGACCTACTCAATACGGACATTAGTACGATGTCAGATCTAGAGTTCAGAATCATCACTTTAAAGATACTAGCTGGGCTTGAAAAAAGGATGGAAGTTATTAGAGAAACCCTTTCTGGAGAAGTAAAAGAACTAAAATCTAACCAAGTCGAAATCAAAAAGGCTAATACTGAGGTGATATCAAAAATGGGGGCTCTAACTGCTAGGATAAATGAGGCAGAAGAGAGAATTAGCGATATAGAAGACCAAATGATGGAAAATAAAGAAGCTGAGAAAAAGAGAGATAAACAACTACTGGATCACGAGGGCAGAATTCGAGAGATAAGCGATACCATAAGATGAAACAACATTAGAATAATTGGGATCCCAGAAGAAGAAGAAAGAGAGAGAGGGGCAGAAGGTATACTGGAGCAAATTATAGCAGAGAACTTCCCTAATTTGGGGAAGGAAACAGGCATCAAAATCCAGGAAGCACAGAGAACCCCCCTCAAAATCAATAAAAATAGGTCAACACCCCGACATCTAATAGTAAAACTTATGAGTCTCAGAGACAAAGAGAAAATCCTGAAAGCAGCTCAGGAGAAGAGATATGTAACCTACAATGGTAGAAACATTAGATTGACAACAGACCTATCCACAGAGACCTGGCAGGCCAGAAAGGACTGGCAGGATATATTCAGAGCACTAAATGAGAAAAAGATGCAGCCAAGAATACTATAACCAGCTAGGCTGTCATTGAAAATTGAAGGAGAGATAAAAAGCTTCCAGGACAAACAAAAACTAAAGGAATTTGCAAACACGAAACCAGCCCTACAAGAAATCTTGAAAGGGCTCCTCTAAGCAAAGAGAGAGCCTAAAAGCAACATAGACCAGAAAGGAACACAGACAATATACAGTAACAGTCACCTTACAGGCAATACAATGGCACTAAACTCCTATCTTTCAATAGTTACCCTGAATGTAAATGGGCTAAATGCCCCAATCAAAAGACACAGGCTATCAAGACCCATCGATATGCTGTCTGCAAGAGACTCATTTTAGACCCAAAGACACCCCCAGATTGAAAGTGAGGGGGTGAAAAACCATTTACCATGCTAATGGACACCAAAAGAAAGCTGGGGTGGCAATCCTTATATCAGACAAATTAGATTTTAAACCAAAGACTGTAATAAGAGATGAGGAAGGCCACTATATCCTACTTAAAGGGTCTATCCAACAAGAAGATCTAACAATTGTAAATATCTATGCCCCTAACATGGGAGCAGCCAATTATATAAGGCAATTAATAACAAAAGCAAAGAAACACACTGACAACAATACAATAATAGTGGGGGACTTTAACACCCCCCTCACTGAAATGGACAGATCATCTAAGCAAAAGATCAACAAGGAAATAAAGACTTTAAATGACACACTGGACCAAATGGACTTCACAGACATATTCAGAACATTCCATCCCAAAGCAATGGAATACACATTCTTCTCTAGTGCCCATGGAACATTCTCCAGAATAGATCACATCCTAGGTCATAAATCAGGTCTCAACCGGTACCAAAAGATTGGGATCATTCCCTGCCTATTTTCAGACCACAATGCTTTGAAACTAAAACTCAATCACAAGAGGAAAGTCGGAAAGAACTCAAATACATGGAGGCTAAAGAGCATCCTACTAAAGAATGAATGGGTCAACCAGGAAATTAAAGAAGAATTTAAAAAATTCATGGAAACCAATGAAAATGAAAACACAACTGTTGGGGCGCCTGGGTGGCTCAGTTGGTTAAGCGACTGCCTTCGGCTCAGGTCATGATCCTGGAGTCCCTGGATCGAGTCCCGCATCGGGCTCCCTGCTTGGCAGGGAGTCTGCTTCTCCCTCTGACCCTCCCTCCTCTCATGTGCTCTCTCATTCTCTCTCTCTCAAATAAATAAATAAAATCTTTAAAAAAAAAAAATCACAACTGTTCAAAATCTTTGGGATGCAGCAAAGGCAGTCCCAAGAGGAAAGTATAGGGCAATACAAGCCTTTCTCGAGGAACAAGAAAGGTCTCAAGTACACAACCTAACCCTACACCTAAAGGAGCTGGAGAAAGAACAGCAAATAAAGCCTAAATCCAGCAGGAGATGAGAAGTAATAAAGATCAGAGCAGAAATCAATGAAATAGAAACCAAAAGAACAGTAGAACAGATCAACGAAACTAGGAGCTGGTTCTTTGAAAGAATTAACAAGATGGATAAACCCCTGGCCAGACTTATCAAAAAGAAAAGAGAAATGACCCAAATCAACAAAATCATGAATGAAAGAGGAGAGATCACAACCAACACCAAAGAAATACAAACAATTTTAAGAACAGATTATGAGCAACTCTATGCCAGCAAATTAGATAACCTGGAAGAAATGGATGCATTCCTAGAGATGTATCAACTACCAAAACTGAACCAGGAAGAAATAGAAAACCTGAACAGACCTATAACCACTAAGGACATTGAAGCAGTCATCAAAAATCTCCCAACAAACAAAAGCCCAGGGCCAGATGGCTTCCCAGGGGAATTCTACCAAACATTTAAAGAAGAATTAATACCTATTCTTCTAAAACTGTTCCAAAAAATAGAAATGGAAGGAAAACTTCCAAACTCATTTTATGAGGCCACCATTACCTTGATCCCAAAACCAGACAAAGACCCCATCAGAAAGGAGAAGTACAGACCAATATCCTTGATGAACATGGATGCAAAAATTCTCACCAAAATACTAGCCAATAGGATCCAACAGTAATTAAAAGGATTATTCACCATGACCAAGTGGGATTTATCCCTGGGCTGCAAGGTTGGTTCAACATCTGCAAATCAATCAACGTGATACAACATATTAACAAAAGAAAGAACAAGAATCATATGATCCTCTCAATAGATGCAGAAAAAGCATTTGACAAAGTACAGCATCCTTTCTTGATCAAAACTCTTCAGAGTATAGGCATAGAGGGTACATACCTCAATATCATAAAAGCCATCTATGAAAAACCCACAGCGAATATCATTCTCAATGGGGAAAAACTGAGAGCTTTTCCCCTAAGGTCAGGAACGCGGCAGGGATGTCCACTCTCACCACTGCTATTCAACATAGTATTAGAAGTCCTAGCCACAGCAATCAGACAACAAAAAAAAATAAAAGGTATCTGAATCAGCAAAGAAGAAGTCAAACTCTCACTGTTTGCAGATGATATGATACCTTATGTGGAAAACCCCAAAGACTCCACCCCAAAACTGCTAGAACTCATACAGGAATTCAGTCAAGTGGCAGGATATAAAATCAATGCACAGAAATCAGTGTCATTCCCATACACCAACAACAAGACAGAAGAAAGAGAAATTAAGGAGTCGATCCCATTTACAATTGCACCCAAAACCATAAGATACCTAGGCATAAATCTAACCAAAGAGGCAAAGGATCTGTACTTAGAAAACTATAAAATACTCATGAAAGAAATTGAGGAAGACACAAAGAAATGGAAAAACATTCCAGGCTCATGGATTGGAAGAACAAATATTGTGAAGATGTCAATGCTACCTAGAGCAATCTACACATTCCATGCAATCCCCACCAAAATACCATCCACTTTTTTCAAAGAAATGGAACAAATCATCCTAAAATTTGTATGGAACCAGAAAAGACCCGGATAGCCAGAGGAATGTTGAAAAAGAAAAGCAAAGCTGGCGGAATCACAATTCCAGACTTCCAGCTCTATTACAAAGCTGTCATCATCAAGACAGTATGGTTCTGGCACAAAAACAGACACATAGATCAATGGAACAGAATAGGGAGCCCAGAAATGGACCCTCAACTCCATGGTCACTCATCTTTGACAAAGCAGGAAAGAATGTCCAATGGCAAAAAGACAGTCTCTTCAACAAATGGTGTTGGGAAAATTGGACAGCCACATGCAGAAGAATGAAACTGGACCATTTCCTTACACCACACACAAAAATAGACTCAAAATGGTTGAAAGACCTAAATGTGAGGCAGGAGTCCATCAAAATCCTAAAGGAGAACACAGGCAGCAACCTCTTCGACCTCAGCCGCAGCAACTTCTTCCTAGAAACATCGCCAAAGGCAAGGGAAGCAAGGGCAAAAATGAACTATTGGGACTTCATCAAGATAAAAAGCTTTTGCACAGCAAAAGAAACAGTCAACAAAACCAAAAGACAACCGACAGAATGGGAGAAGATATTTGCAAATGACATATCAGATAAAGGGCTAGTATCCAAAATCTATAAAGAACTCATCAAACTCAACACCCAAAGAACAAATGATCCAATCAAGAAATGGGCAGAAGACATGAACAGACATTTTTCCAAAGAAGACATCCAAATGGCCAACAGACACATGAAAAAGTGCTCAACATCGCTTGGCATCAGGGAAATCCAAATCAAAACCTCAATGAGATACCACCTCACACCAGTCAGAATGGCTAAAATTAACAAGTCAGGAAACAACAAATGTTGGTGGGGATGTGGAGAAAGGGGAACCCTCCTACACTGTTGGTGGGAATGCAAGCTGGTGCAACCACTCTGGAAAACAGTATGGAGATTCCTCAAAAAGTTGAAAATAGAGCTACCATACGATCCAGCAATTGAACTACTGGGTATTTACCCCAAAGATACAAATGTAGGGATCCGAAGGGGTATGTGCACCCCAATTTTATAGCAGCAATGTCCACAATAGCCAAACTGTGGAAAGAGCCAAGATGTCCATCGACAGATGAATGGATAAAGAAGATGTGGTGTATATATATACAATAGAATATTATGCAGCCATCAAAAGGAATGAGATCTTGCCATTTGCAACGACATGGATGGAACTGGAGGGTGTTATGCTGAGCGAAATAAGTCAATCAGAGAAAGACATGTATCATATGACCTCACTGATGAGGAATTCTTAATCTCAGGAAACAAACTGAGGGTTGCTGGAGTTGGGGGTGGGGTGGGAGGGATGGGGTGGCTGGGTGATAGACACTGGGGAGGGTATGTGCTATGGTGAGCGCTGTGAATTATGCAAGACTGTTGAATCACAGATCTGTACCTCTGAAGCAAATAATGCAATATATGTTAAGAAGAAAAAAAAAAGATGATAGCAGGAGGGGAAGAATGAAGGGTGGGAAATTGGAGGGGGAGACGAACCATGAGAGACGATGGACTCTGAAAAACAAACTGAGGGTTCTAGAGGGGAGGTGGGTGGGAGGATGGGTTAGCCTGGTGATGGGTATTAAAGAGTGCACGTTCTGGGCACCTGGGTGGCTCAGTTGGTTAAGCGACTGCATTCGGCTCAGGTCATGATCCTGGAGTCCCGGGATCGAGTCCCACATCGGGCTCCCTGCTCAGCAGGGAGTCTGCTTCTCCCTCTGACCCTCCTCCCTCTCATGCTCTCTCTCATTCTCTCTCTCGCAAATAAATAAAATCTTAAAAAAAAAAAAAAAAAAAGAGGGCACGTTCTGCATGGAGCACTGGGTGTTATGCACAAACAATGAATCATGGAACACTACATCAAAAACTAATGATGTAATGTATGGTGATTAACATAACAATAAAAAATTTTTAAAAACACTGCGATATAAGTAAAAAAAAAAACTCTTTCTCCCTCTCCCTCTGCCCCTCCCCACCTCAGATGGATAAATAAATCTTTTTTTTAAAGGAAAAAAAAAAAGTTGTGCACACAGACTGAATATACTACTGGCAGAAAGCTTGAGGGAGAAACAGCTTTGTTAGACTCTCCCATTCACCTTCTTTTGTTTCCAGGTAGAACACTGTCTTTTCTCCAAAGAGATGCTTTGTTCCCTCAAGTTAAAGTCTCAAGAAAAGATAGAGATTGCGAGACAGAAGGACCCCGTGGCAAACATGGGCTGCATCAGTGAACTCTGTGGCCAGAAATCATTCTCACCACTTTACTGGTTTGAGATAGGCAATTTGTGAGCCTAGGTAAGTAGTCTCTCCAAGAAATGCTCAAGAGATATAACACACGTGGCTTTTCAAAATAAAACTGTTATACTCTGTTTCATTCATTACTAAGAAACTGGTTGATGACACTGACACAACCTATATGGTGATGGAGAAGGGGAAACAAAAAGAGCCCTAGCCCTTCCCCACATGGAAAAATTAGAGTTCCACAGTTTAGCAGCAAATGCTCTTCCTGCACGAGAAGAAGCCTTTTGTGGTTTGCCTCTGGGAGCCAACATGCCTACCAAAGCCTTCCCTGGGCTTACTGCCCCGACCACGGTTAGACTGACCAACTATCAGCCACTCTTGCTTTAGGTACTATTAGTTCCTAAAATACTGGACCAAGTGAATTTGCTTTCTAATCCTGGACTTGCCCTGTCTCACATTCCCCACCCCTGCTGTCAAGACAATAACACTGAATTAAGTACAAAACTCTAAAGGCTTCCTTTATAAGCCCAAATAGAAGGTGTTCTTAAAGAATACACACACACACACGCACACACACACACACACACACACACCTTTTAATTTGCATTAAGTCTCTGCAGTCCCACAATCGCCTGGCATTGTTCGTTTTTGTTTTTGTTTTTTTTATTTTATTAGGTTAGTCACCATACAGTACATCATTGGTTTTTGATGTAGTGATCCATGATTCATTGTTTTCCTATAACACCCAGTGCTCCATGCAGTACGTGCCCTCCTTAATACCCATCACCAGGCTAACCCATCCCCCCCCCCCCCCTCCCCTCTAGAACCCTCAGTTTGTTTCTCAGAGTCCATAGTCTCTCATGGTTCATCTCCCCCTCCCATTTCCCCTCCTTCATTTTTCCCTTCCTTCTGCTAATGTCCTCCATGCTATTCCTTATGTTCCACAAATAAGTGAAACCATATGATAATGGACTTTCTCTGCTTGACTTATTTCACTTAGCATAATCTCCTCCAGTTCCATCCATGTTGATGCAAAAGTTGAGGCATTGTTCTTGCCTTTCTTCCCTGACAGCTCACGGCCACCAGCCCCTGAGCTAAATCACAATCACTATCACTATCTCTCTACACAATTCATACACTGTCACCTCCAATTGATCTAGTGGATGGTGTGAGAGGAACTGAGCTTCTCAAAAGGCCACCAATTCCCCATTAGGAGATTTGAGCACAATAAAGTATGAAATCACTGGGTCATAAAATCCACGTTAATTTCCCAGATACGTAACATGTTTTAGAAACATTTACCACCACTGTATGCAGTTCCTGCTTTGAACTCGTCCTCCAGAGGTTAAGTGAAACACACACAGAATTCACTCACCAGGGGCGCCTGGGTGGCTCAGTCGTTAAGCGTCTGCCTTCGGCTCAGGTCATGATCCCAGGGTCCTGGGATCGAGCCCCGCATTGGGCTCTCTGCTTGGCGGGAAGCCTGCTTCTCCCTCTCCCACTCCCCCTGCTATGTTCCCTCTCTCACTGTCTCTCTCTGTCAAATAAATAAATAAAATCTTAAAAAAAAAAAAATTCACTCACCAAATATTTCCAAGTCCCTACTTTGTGTCCAGAACTAATGCTAGCGACTTCTCTAGAAAAGTTAAATACTGCTGCTGCTAATAGCTATCTCTTTTATAGCACTATGTCCACTTTACATGCGATGACATTTCATCTCCACATCTACACGAAAAGGTGGACGTTATTATTAGCCCCATTTTATAGTTCAGGAAACTGAGACACACTACATTAAGTAACAAATCTGAGTTTCCACAGCTATTCAGCGGCAAAACCAAAATTTGAAGAAAGTCTGGCTCCAGTGTCTAGGCCATTAACTGCCACACAACACCGCCCTGCAACACCCCGGGATATCTACCTTCCCCATATGTAAGTGCAACACACGCAAAATTAATCTGCCCAGGGGCGCCTGGGTGGCTCAGTCATTAAGCGTCTACCTTCGGCTCAGGTCATGATCCCAGGGTCCTGGGATGGAGCCCCGCATCGGGCTCCCTGCTCCGTGGGAAGCCTGCTTCTCCCTCTCGCACTCCCCCTGCTTGTGTTCTCTCTCTCGCTGTGTCTCTCTGTCAAATAAATAAATAAAATCTTAAAAAAAAAAAATTAATCTGCCCAGCATTTTCTGAGACCCTACCCTACACAGGACTCCAAAGCCAGATGTGACATGAGAGAAAATGAATCACACAGTATCCTCTCTCTGCTCTTGGTCATCTATCAGCAAATAAAAATCATGGTCTCCACTCATACATTTTAGTCCTTTAGGCATGAAATATAACTGTAGTTTCCTGTGACCTATGTGGTTCTTCCCCAGGAAACAGGCATCTTCAATCAATAAGGTAGAACATGTCTTGGTGTTTTCATCCTGCTGTTTGGCCTTTCCACGGACCATAGTTGGTCAACTCACCTTGGTGGCAATGGTTCCATGAACCCTTAAAGGGAAGAGTGGGGAGGCCTGGGGCACCTGGGTGGCCCAGTCAGTTGAGTGTCCAACCCTTGGTGTCAGGTCGAGTCATCATCTCATGGGTCGTGGGCGCCGGCTCAGCATGGAGTCTGCTTGAAGATTCTCTCCCTCTGCCCCGCCCCCTGCTTGGGTTCTCATGTTCTCTCTCCAAAATAAATAAATAAATCTTTAAAAACAAAAAAGGGGGCAGGGGGACACATCTAGGTGGCTCAGTTGGTTGAGCCTCCAACTCTCGATTTCAGCTCAGGTCCTGGTCTCAGGGTCGTGAGATCGAGCCCTGTGTCATGCCCCACATGGAGCTCTGCACTCAGCGTTGAGTCTGCTTGTCCTTCTCCCTCAGCTCCTCCACCACCCTTCCCCACCATTGGCACTCGCTCTCGCTCTCTCTCAAATAAATAAAATCTTAAAAAAAAAAAATGGGCAGGCCTATTTAACTGTGTTACTTCCTCATCCCCTCAATGGTCCCTTTTAACATCTTCCACATCCAGTGCCAACGCCTCGGGCAATAATTTCTTCTGCCACCTGCAGAGGCAGTGAAGCCTGCACTACACCACTCCCTATCCCAAAACAGAGGTCCTAGCTCCTGTACCACTTCCTCAGGCAAGACTATCTTAGGGTGAGAACATGCCCAGTCCATAGCGTGTGCAGTGTGGCAGACTGTCTCCTTTCTATTTCATTAGCTCACCTAACAAAAACCAACTTGATTCCCTGGAAGTTTGCCAAGGAGAAAAAGTAAGAACACTCCTCCAGAAGTTGTCCCTTAAATGGATTTCTTACCTCTAGCATTGGCGATCCTTCCAGGGAAAAGGAGCAATAAAAACTACTGATGAATATAATGCAATATGGTTTTTCCATTATTTATCTTTATTTAGCCATTCTAGTAGGAGTTTCACTTAAAAATCCATATTTCCTTCTTCTCAGATTTCTTAAGTTCTTTTTGGTCAATCGATTGATCTAAAATGTGGTGGTAACTCGTTGTGACATGTTACAGATAGCCACAAATGCTTTGACATTTCTCTGAGAGAGAGAGATGGAGTCTGTGTCCCTTCCCTTGGAAAATGAATGTGCCATGTGACCAATACTAGAATATTCAGGAATTACCCTGTGCCAATTTCTGGGCCCAGGCCTCAAGAGACTGACAACTTCTACTCCCTGGCTTTTGGAAAGCTTAGTCTCGAGCCCTGAGATGGCATTAAGAAGTACATGGAGAGACACTGAAACTACATGCAAAGAGACACAGCTGAGTTCAGGCTCCCAGCCCACCCAAGTGGGGGAAACATGAGTGAAGCTACCTTAAATCTTTCGCGCTAGCCCAGATGTCATCTGAATACCACCAAGCAACCCGATCCATGTGGAGAACCGTGCCCTAACCAAGTGTGCCTGATTGCTGATCTGCAGTCATGACATAATAAAATGTATTAAGTCATTAAGTCTTGGAGTCCTCTGTCACAAGCATCAACTAATCACCAGTCCTTCCTCAAAACCCCAACTTTCAGGCGCCTGGGTGGCTCAGTTGGTTAAGCAACTGCCTTCGGCTCAGGTCATGATCCTGGAGTCCCGGGATCGAGTCCCACATCAGGCTCCCTGCTCAGCAGGGAGTCTGCTTCTCCCTCTGATCCTCCTCCCTCTCATGCTGTGTCTCATTCTCTCTCATGCGTCTCTCATTCTCTCTCTCACAAATAAATAAAATCTTAAAAAAAAATTAAAAAAAACAACCCAATTTTCATTCACATTGTCTCACTCAACATCTTCTCTCCCAAAAGATCCACTATTGACCAGCTTCTTGGCTGTCCCTCAACAGGTTCCTCTATTGCATCCCCTCCCCACTCGTCAGTCTTTCTAGAGGGTGTCTGGCTTGCTGGTTGCCATTTCCCATAGCACTGAAAAATTGCCTCTTTCACTGTAAAACCACCAGGATCTACACCCTCCTCTTCAAATTCCATCTGATCACTAAAGACTCCTATACCTTCAAATAAGTACAGTGCACTCACACTAAACACTTAAGGGAAGGCAAGAAATTGGGTTATCTAATTTTAAAACTTACTGATACGGTGTAGTAGCAAGCCTAGAGGGGAAAGCAACCTGGGGGAGAGATAAATGGGACTGGACCCTGGGATGGTGGCAGCAGAAATAGAGATAGTTTCAAGAGTAAGATTAAGGTCAAACTTATGGGACTGGGGTGAGTAAATTTCAGCACGCCTCAGAATGACCTTCTTAAAAATTCAGATTCCTAGGCTCAGACCAAGAGATTCTATCTCAGTACATCTGAGTGGGAGCCCAGGAATGTGTGTTCTAATAGCTTCCTGGTGATTCTGATGCAAGTGGCCACAGACCACTCTTTGAGAATCCCTACTTGAGGTCTTAGCACACGATGAGTGAGAAACAGGAGAAGAAATGATGAATCAACACTGCCTCTTAAGTCTCAAGACTGAGTAAGGCCAAGACAGAAACAGGGAGACCAAGAAGGGCTCCTTTACAGGGAGGGGACTGTTTCAAGCCAGATAGTATTAGGAAGAACCAGGCATCTCACTAACTGCACTTGTGAGTTTGGTTGCAGACCCAAAAGCACGTTCTCCAACAAATCTTCCAGTGCCCAAGGCAATGTGCTCATCTCCACTTGCCTGACTCTGCAGCTCTCTCTCAACCAGGTCAGACCTGAATAGGGGGCCTCCCAAAACTCCAATCACAAGGTTTGAATTGAATTGAATTGGCTAAGCTTCAGCTCAGCCTAAAAGTCAGTAGGCACTCAGGATCAATTTCTTTTCAGATTCACTAAGCCTGAATCCTTAGTCATTGAAATTCACTAACCAAGTTTCCAAACATTATCACATCTTCCTCAATTCATCATCATCATCTACCAAGGTAACTAGCAACTAGAAAGGTAACTAGCAAGACTGAGCCCTCAGATCATGTGAGCTCTGGGTGGGGGGAAAAAAACCTCCCTCATCTCATATTCATGATCAGACTAGATAATCCTTTTGGATCTAAAAACCCTACGTGTTTCCCCTACAGTGTTCTGAAATAATTCCTTCTTAATAAACTCTTCTCCCTTCAAAGGAAAACTGAGGGTTCTTAAACCAGAAATGTGAAAGTTCAGTTGTGATTCACTTGAATCTTTTGCAAGAACATGGTAATAATGTACAAAGCTATGTGATTTCTAAGTAAATTATACTTTAATTTATAATGTCAAATGGATATAAAGTTGGAGTGTCACAATGTTTACATATCTATTAGCCTTAATTATTATTACCTACTACAGAACTAAGGGGGGAAAAAACATTTTTCCCCTGCTAGTGTTGTAAAAATAAATCTTCAAGTGTTAATAGATATGAATCAGTTGTGTGGGTTTTTTTTTTTTTTTTTTGAAGATTTATTTATTTATGGGGCTCAGTCGGTTAAGTGTCTGCCTTCAGCTCAGGTCATGACTCAGAGTCCTAGGATCCAGCCACCCCCCAACCCCACTCCACACTGAGTCAGGTTCCCTGCTCAGCCAGGAGTCTGCTTCTCCCTCTCCCTCTGCCCTTCCCCCAATATTGTGCTCACTCTCTCTCCCGCTCTCTCTCAAATAGAAAGGGAGAGAGAGAGAGTGAGAAAGCACATGCACATAGAGGGGGGAGAGGAAGAGAATCCTCAAAGCCGACTCCCCACTGAGCGTGGAGCCTGATGCAGGAGCTTGATCCCAGGACCCTGGGATCATGACCTGAGCTGAAGGCAGACACTTAACTGATGAGCCACACAGGCAACCCCAATTGTGTTTTTAATACAAGAAAGTGTGACTCTGTAACATTCATCTTCCTTCTATTAACTTCAAGTTTATTTTAAGTAATATTTTAAATGCATGATTTATCATTTATTATTAATTTTCCCTGGAATGCCCACCTTTCCTCCTCTCTGCCTACTAGAAGAAATTTGTTCTTAAAATCTGGGTAAGTCCCATCTCTCCTGTGAGGTGAGGTCAGGCCATGACCTCTACCTTTCCTAGGTCACTCCCTTTGCTAATTCCTACCCTACTTCTAATTTATACAATGCAATCAGCACTCCTCTATATTTTCCTCTAGTCTCTTGCCATCTGTTTTCCATGATATGGCCCTTTATTAATTATTCATTTCAATGCAATAAATATTTATTGAATGCCTACTGTTGGCAAAGACAGTACAGCAAGGCGGTTAAAGGATGGAAAAATGCCCAGGGCTGAGTCATTCTGGATCCTCTACTTACTACTTGCATGACTTTGGGCTAGTTGCTCAATTCCTGTGCCTCAGTTTCCCTAGCTGTACAAACAGATCTAGTAGTATGACATGCAACAGTGCCTGGAGTGTAGCAAGCCTCAATAAATGTTAGCTTTTACTTCTACTACTATTGCTAAGTGTATTTCTGGGCTCAGGGAATATGGAAATAAATAGGGTACAGTGACAGCTTCATATTTTAGATCTCATTCACTGATTTAACAACTATTTACTGAGCACCTACTACGTACCAGGTGCTATTCAGGGGATGTAATTGTGAGCACTCCTTCATTGAGAGAAAATAAATAAATAAATAAATAAATAAATAAATAAATAAATAAAAATATACTAGGTTGTCAGATAATTATGATTTCCATAAAGAATTATAAAGCAGGATAAAGGGTAGGAGAGTAATATGGCAGGACAGGGGGTACCTGAAGAGGTAGCGTTTAAGCCAAGTCCTCAATGAAATAGGAGGGTGAACACGAAAGTGGGTTCAAGGCAGAGGGAACACAAGCCTGAGATGAGAGCGTTCTTTGAGGAACAGGAAGGAGGCCAGCATGGCTGGGACAAAGGGAGTAAGGAGGACAACTGCAAGAGATGATGTGAGGGATATAATTAGGGTCCGGGTCTGACAGAGCTTTGGAGGTCATGGGAAGGACTACGGGCTTTATTCTAAGGTCATGGGAAGACACTAGAGGGTTACAAGCAGGGAACTGACATAACGTGCTGTGTGGAGAATATACTAGAATCATATACATCTTCACTAATCGTCAAAATGTTACACATTTGCCCGTTGCTCCTCTGAGCTCCTTGTGGGCAGACACCAAGTCCTGCAATTCTTAGACTCTCACCCAGCTTACTTGGATCAAGGAAAAGATACATGATTAAAGCCTTAGTGATTGAATGATCTTTGCTTCTCATTTGAGCTTAAAAAAAAAAAAAAAAAATCACCAAGTATCCTTTTTTTTTTGAGAGACAGAAAGAAAGCACATATGCACGTGTAAGCAATTGGCGGGGGGGGGGGGGGGGAGGAGGGGGGGGGGGGGGGGGGGGGGGGGAAAAAAATCCCCCGGAGACCACCCCCAGCATGGGGCCCAATGCAAGGCTCAATCTCACTTCCCTGAGATCATGACCTGAGCCAAAATCAAGAGTCCCGACGCTCAACCCAGTGAGCCACGCAGGCGCCCTACCGAGTATCTTCTAATATGTTCTCTCTGGTTTTTGCTTTTTTTTTTGGTGGGGTTTTGGTTTGTGTGTTTCCTCTCCTAACCACCTTTTAAAGAAAAGTGAACAATTTTACCTCCACAGAAGTCCACTTTCCAACAACCTCAAATGCCTGGAACACAGCCTCGAAAGAACACAAAACGTCCTACAAAGTTCTGCAAGAATCAGTCATAACTTTTCAACACAAAATCTCTACATTTAACTTCTAACTATCAGAACACACACGACATCACTCTCATTAACCTACAATCCTAACCCTTGGTCTCACACTCACAGCAGAATAAAAATTATAACACAGATCGTGGAATTCTTAGGTGCCAGGATTCACGGAGCTTTGTCTCTGAGGACAAAATTGGATAGGGGCACATGCGCAAAGAGGACTGGAAGGTCTAAGGCAACTTTATCTTTCTGAAGATTTCAAAATAACATTGCTGTATTATTTGTATCTTATTTAGTCAAAAAATAGAAGATCATTCTGAGAGTCCATGAATAATGCTGCACAAAGGAATTGGCCGCTATGTTCCCTTACACAATGTCCCTCTCTGAAGATCAGTACGTTCCCAAACACACCTAACTTGTCTGACTATTCCCACTTAGAACATTCTTCCAGAGTCCTATGGAAACTTTTCTTGACCTAGATTTTCAACCCACTAAGCAGCCTCTTGGGTTAACAGACTTCATAGGTTCCATATGTAGCAGTAACCGTCACATGATTTTTAAATTGACTCCTATGAGTAGTACTCAGGCAGGAATCCTGAGCTGGAAAACAGGTATTATGGGGCCACTTTTACTTCTAGGACTCATCAGTTCTGGAAAAGGCACTCAACCCAAAATATGGTTTTCAGCATTCATACAGATAAATAAATACCAATTAGACCTCAGGTCACTGAATGGGTCTGAGCCTCAGTGCAAATGTGTAGGGATAACAACACAGACCTCCAGGATCGGGGAGGAAATCAAACAGGACGTGCATAAGGCAGATGATGTGGCTCAGTGCCTGTTACTAATATCGTAATAATCATTTCTATCAACTAAACTCATCATCATGTAAATAGCATTCTTCTTGAATTAAACTTAAATTCCCAGAGCATTCTTATTATCATCTTCTGTGCACCTGCTCCATGTTCAAAGTGTGGCAATGAGCATCCCTGTCACAGGGGCATTCGGTGATTTCTTCCAATTCACGCAAACTGTCAAAATGTTGCCACACAGCCACTTCTGAAAACTCAAAGATATGCTGGTGGCACAACCACTAAATAATACAGTACATCTAAATAATACAGTACATCTAAAAGACAAAGTCCCTCTTAATAAAGGAGCATCACGGCCTGTCACTTTGTCAGCACATCAAGCATCCATGGAGTGTCGCAAGGATGGAAAAACAATGCCTGTACCCTAAGGTATGGAACTAATTTGAAAAGAGGATAAACAGGAAATAATATTAGATATTAGCTAACGAGAAACCATGGATGTCAACCTTTCACTCCCAGATAATGTTCTTAATTGCCACCAAAATGATTTCAAATCATTGAAATTAAAAATGGGTTTTACATACTATGATTGCTCTACTAGTTTATTGTTACCTAAAAATAAGTTATGTAGAAGTGCACTGTGAAATACAAATGCATAAAGACTTATTTACAAATATACACACACACACACACACATATAATATAGTAAAATGTTCTTAATTTTCCTTCAGTGTTACAGCTCCAGAGACAAAAACTACACAGAAATAGCATTTGGTTTTAGCACCAAACAGCTCTGGAAGCCAACATTATTGTTTTTAAAGGGAGAGAGATAGGAAAAAGCTGTATTATCTGAAGAAATACAATATATTAAGCTCTGACTCTAGTCAAGAGAGGATGTGAGGACTAGAGCAGACCAATTTATCTCCCTCTCACTCCATCACTCAGTAATTTAAATCGGATTCCTGATTCTCCATCAGCTTATCAAACACCACACACCACCACAAGACGCTGCCTCCAATGAGAGTGATCCTGCTTTCCCTCCCCACTGTGGACGGTCGGGTCCTGCTCACCCTATCCATCAGTGGGACATTATCTCTAACTCCTCTCGCATAAAGCCATCAGATTCCCGTATGAGGAACAAGGCTCACTCATTTGAGATACTGCTTCGTGGAAATGCTTGTCATCCTTCATATATGTACCATCCCCTCAAGTCTCAGTGCTTAGAAGGGTATCAAGAACAGGATCCTGTCCATCAGCTTTCATAGTATCCTTTTTGTAATTATGTTATAGTGAAGTTAATAATACTATCAACCTAGTGTACCCGCCATTTTAAGGAACACCTGTGTGAAGCAAAAATATTACTTCGTGCCTTTCTCAGTTGATGGGAAAATGAGAAATTACTCTTTTATTTACCAATTACATTTTCTTTTTCAACAAAATCGTATATAAAAATATTTAATGGGTTAGCATGCAGGAGGCACTATTGTAAGTAGTATGGGTATGTTTGAGTGTGTCCGTGTTTAATGGACACACATCCACACAGATGCAAATGGAATCCGCACTGCAACTTTACAAGGTACACACAATTGCTTTCTCAACTGAGGAAACTAGTGTTCAGAGAGGTTAAGTCATCTGCTTAAGGTCACACAGCTAATCTGGAAGAAACCAGCTTTCGTTTCCAGGTAATTTTGATCCTGGAGCCCAGACTCAACCAGTGTGCTATAAATGACAGCAATGCTTGAAACTTGAAAGAAAATCTTCTAGTTAATTTTATCTTTATTCTTGAACATGTGAGTCAAGTCTCTCAAACTCAATTGCTTATACTGCAGGGTCAAGGGAGTCAACATAAATGAGGGAAGCAGGCGGCGTAGGGAACGAAAATGCCCCAAAGGCTGGGGGCAGCCAGCAGTCAGCTACAGCAAACTGTTACAAAGCAGAAATAAAAACTTAGTGTTGCCCCAAAGCTGAATTTTTACGTCAAATCCTGTGATTTTCAAACAATGCAACCAATTTAAAAATACTTTTAAACATAATCTGGCCAAACAAAGCACATATGTGGGCCTAAGTTACCTGTGGGCCACCACTTTGAGACCTCAGCTTCAAACCACAACTTCATCAAATTTTTGGTGGGATACGATACGTCAACTCATTGGGAATAAATAATAGGTGATATTCACGTCATTGCCAATTATCTGTTTGATATTTGTTTGATTCGGAAAAACCTGAATCCCTCCCTCCTTCTGAGACACTGAACCAAACCTGTTTCTTAATTCATGGCTTCTTGCTGCAAAGTTTTCCTTTGGTCAGGTAGAAAATGACCTTGCTGGTTCTATTTATTATTTAACAGAACTCCGTCTCAAAATCCCTGTCATAATCCATAATAAAATAGAGAGCGTGAAACTTAATCGGCTGTAAATGTACAGTAGTTAGCATTCACCGCAAAATGCTAATAATGTTTCGAGAATGCCATTTCTCTTCCTGGCCTTTGGACCAAATTGGTTAATGGGCTGAGACTCGGGAAATAATGGAACTAATTTAGGCAGAGAACTTCCCAACCATGCACCAACCTTGAACTGCACTGCATCCAAGCAGGGAAAGCAGCCCCGAGATGGTAGCCTACCACGCAGGGTCGGCAATGAGAGCTCGCCAATCAGGGTGGACACTTGTAACTCTGACAAAAGGACAATCTAGTATTTCAGTTCCAAGTGGCAAACGCCCACTTTTCAGACATTCCTAGCATCAGATTTTCTTAGATTACTATATAATTAAAATTGAATGTCTAATATGCGTGTAGAATGTTGAAATCCTAGAGTTATAAGGAGTTTTCTAAAAGATAGTTCTAGTCCACAGAGGTCGTCCTTAACCCAATATGCTAATCACATATGCTAATCACTGGGCTGGGACCCCGAACCTGACCAAGGGAAGCCCCAAAATTATTTTTCCAAAATCTTTGCCTTCAAATTCCTCCCTTTCTAAGAAGACATCTCATCCACAGCTTCTGTGACTATAAAGGAGAATGACCACTGTGGCCTGTCATCTGTTGGTGTCTTGTCACGTCACGTACACACCCCCACCCCAGCAAATCCTCCCAGGCAACCACGGATCCCAGGGAAATTCCTGAACAGGTCCACATGGGGACACCGACATGGATCGCCAATGCATTTGCGGCTGCTGTTTGTTTTGTCCCTGTTTTGGGATAGTAGAGAGCTGGAGCAAACCAAGTGTCCACCGCTAAGAGAATGAACTCACCTGTGGCAGGTGTTTGCTACAGAATGTTCGGGAGCGATTCCAGTTTGGGTCTGTTCATTATTCACTCTCAGGAACTAACTTGGGAAAAATCTTTCCCACTTATATCCTGAAGAGCTGAGATGACAAGCCCTGGGAAATTTCATTTTACATGAGAAAATAGCCTATTATAGTCAATATTCACTCAGTTAAAAAAAAAAAAACAAAAAACATATTGTGCCAGGTACCTTGTGAAACAAAAATAAGACACCTGTGCTTATCCTTTTGGAACTCTTTGCCTTGGAAGGGAGACAGACACAAATCCTTTTCATCCCCGATGATAAAGGCCGCAAACGATGTGCACACCCAGGCCATGAAATCACTGAAGGTGTTGGCTTACCCACAGGATGCCAGGAGAGAGGACACGCTGCTCGAACTACTGCCCCTTGGCCCAGCTCTACACCCTCCGCAAGTTTTCAAGCATTCCCTGACCTCTCTTTCCACACTTGCGCAGAAAGGGACGTGAGGATTCACCAGAACTCCAAGCCGTCTGTGCCCCGTCCCGCTCCCACCTGCCGGAACTGCAGATCGACAACACAAATGCAAGTGATGGAGATTCGACTTACTAGATACCCGAGAGGGGCAACAAAACTCCACTGATGTCCCCCAAATCAGTCACACACAAGCTCCACGGGCCAAGAATGCCACATGATGCAGCGGCTGACAGGCTTATCCTCGGTGGCCTTTCCCAGCTGGCCTGAACGCGAGCTCACCTTTGTGGAGCCCTGAGGTCCTGGCAGGGCGGCTTCCCACTCAACCATCGAATCACCTCCCTGGAGGGAAATGGTTCTCTGATGAGACCACCAGATGCCTGGGGCTGCGGCACCCCTTACCAAGACGGCAGACTTGTTACCTCGGGCAGGGAGGTGAAGAGGTGGCTGTAGACACGGCCATTCATCATCTGTGTTATGCCGGGGTGAACCCTACAAACTTCCTCTCAAAACAAATACTGTAAATGCGTTAAGATAAAATTCATAGGATTGCAAAGGAAAACAGTTATATCAAAATGGATTAAGTTCGGGGCGCCTGGGTGGCTCAGTCAGTTGAGCATCTGCCTTCGGCTCAGGTCATGATCCCAGGTACTGGGATCGAGCCCCATATGGGGCTCCCTGCTCGGCGGGGAGCCTGCTTCTCCCTCTGTCTGCCGCTCCCCCTACTTGTGCTCTCTCGCTCGTGCTCTCTCTCTCCCTCAAATAAATAAAATCTTTTTTAAAATGAATAAATTAAAATAAAATAAAATGTGCTAAGTGCAGAATCCAAGCAATTTTAAATGTTGTCTATGATAGGTTTGTATACATACATGTAGTTGTTAGTAAAAATAGGTATAGAGCAGCATATGGGCCACACGCCAGTCCTTACAGGGATGTTTATTTTTAACCTAATTACCTGTTGATTAACAGGTTTCTGAGGGTTTCCAAACTAGTACATATTACAGAATACTCAGATGATAGATTCTAACTCTATCCTTCAGGAAAGCCCGAGCTACAAATATATTCTAAGTGTGACATGCATCACTCTATCTAGCTCCCTCGCCACCTTCTGAACCATCAGCAACATGGATCAAGCAGAATAAGGAACACTGTCAGGGGCCAGGGAGCAGAATCCAGGCGTTCCATCACCTCGGACTATAATCATCTAAACCGGCATCTCTGCAACACTGAAACCCACTAACCACGACTGCTGACCCGTGCGTGACACCATGCCCTCATTCACCTCAAAGCTTGAAAGAACCTTAGCAAAAGATCCTTTAGCTGGGGGTTTCAAGTTACCATGACTAAGAATACACTTTACTAGTAAGAATAAAGTTCACAGTTTTCCAAGCAGATAGTCATTGCATTGTTGTACTCTGACTACAAAAATGCATACGTGCAGGGCACCTGGGTGGCTCAGTCAGTTGAGAGTCTGCCTTTGGCTCAGGTTATGATCGCAGGGTCCTGGGATTGAGCCCCGCAGGGTCCTGGGATCGAGCCCGTGTTGTATCGGGCTCCCTGCTCAGCGGGGAATCTGCTTCTCCCTCTCCCTCTGACCCTGCCGCCCCCGCTTGTGCTCTCTCTGTAGCTCTCTCAAATAAATAAAATCTTAGAAAAATGCATACACGACACGGCATTACTAGGAAGTCATAGCCCTTTTGAGTCCTTAAGCTCTCTCTCCATCAAAATGCTATCAACACACCCTTGAAAAATGAGATATATACAGATGAGGGACATCTATTCAGTCTAGTCAATTATTGCTACCAAGATGGATATAAGGATTCTTAACAACCTGCCCCTCTTCTAGTCAGCAGACCTACACATTGTCAATTTAAAAATTCATCTAACTTCTGTTTTACAGCTGTAGAAACAAAGGCCAAGAGATTCAACAATTTGTCATAATAATTTTTCATGGTCTACACAACTAGTTAATCGTCTAAACCTGGGAGAAAGGCTGGTCGCCCGGCTTCAAAATTGGCACCCTCAGTGTTCAGAGCTGCACAGATATGATCTATTTAAAATATTCTGAAAAGCTGTATTGTTTAAATTATTGCACACCGTTATTTTAACTTACTAATTCAGACTAATTAGTGTGGTAATATCGGTCTGGCTTATTAACATGCCTAAGTCATTTAAAAATAAATCTATGATTTTATTATTTTCAAGCACTCTCAGCAACTTCACCTAGGTAACAAGAGGAGAATTTATAATTAGCAATATTTTTATTTTACCTACTAAAAATGCATTAAGCACATCACATACAAAAATTAACTCTAAATGAATCACAGGCCTAAATGTAAAGCCTAAAGCTAAAACATTTTCTAGAAAACCACCTCTGTGACCTTGGGTTAGAGGCAACTATTCCTAAGACATCAAAAGCAAGATACATAAAAGAACACATTGGGAAACTGGGCTTTATCAAAACAGAAAACTTCTGCCTTTCAAAAGATACCATGAAGAGAATGAACAGACTAGGAGAAAATATCTGCAATTCATTTATTTGGTGAAGAAACTATATCAAGAATATATAAAGAACTCTCAAAATTCAATATTCAAAAAAAACCCAACTTGTAAAAAATGGGCAAATTATTTTTGGGCAAATGCACACTTTACCACACACAGAAAATGATGTGCAATGTCATCTGTCATTAGGGAAAGGCAAATTAAAGCCACAATATGGTATCACTACACACTTACTGAAAAGGCTAACATTAAAAATACAGATCCTACCGAGTGCTGGCAAGAACATGAGGGAACTGGGGCTCTCCTTCACTGCTGGCGGGAGTGGGGGTCAGTACAACCACTGTGGAAAACAGTTTGACAATTGCTTAAAACATCAAATATACGTCTACCACATGAACCAGCCATTCTGCTCCCTTGTATTTCCTTAAAAGAAACGAAAGCATTATGTCCATTTTGTCCATTTGTATAAAATGTTCGTAACGCCTCTATTTGAGACGGTCCCAACTGCAAACACCCTGAGTGTCCATCAACAGGTGAATGGATAAACAGTGTATGGTGGACAATTGAATTACTCAGCAATTTTTAAAATAACTGAGCACCAGGATGGCTCAGTTGGTTAAGCGTCCAACTCGATTTTGGCTCAGGTCATGATCTCAGGGTCCTGGGATCAGGCCTACATAGGACTTCACGGTCAGCAGGGAGTCTCCTTGAGGATTCTTCCTCACCCTCTCCCTCTGCCCCTCCCCTCACTGATGCTTGTTCGCTCTCTCTCAAATAAAGAAAAATAGAACAATTAAAAAATATAATAAAAAATGAGCTATGATACACACACCATGGATGAACCATAAAAAAATTATGCACAAAGAAATCAAACAAAAAAGAATACATACTGTATGATTCCACTTAAACACAATTGTAGAAAAAGCAAACTCATCTATAATGACAAAAAGATCAGTGGTTACCTGGGGATGGTGGGGAGAGGGGCAAAAGGTACTGGGTACTAAGAGGCACACGCAAACTTTCAGGGGTGAAAGGTATATTCATTATTTTAATCATGGAGACGATTTCATGGTGTACATAAGTATGTTAAAACTTATCAAATTGTACTCTTTTTAAATAAGTTCCATTCCCTGTATGTCAGGCACACCTCAATAAAGCTTTTAAAAATAAGTAAAATTAAAAGAAATGCCTTACTTTCTAAATGTAATACCAAAACTCTTTATATGAACTATTCCATTTAAACCTCACAATAACACTTTGAAATAGGAGATGTTGTTACACCCATTACCAGGAGAAAGAAACTGAGGCGCACAGAGAATGAATAACTTTGTTATTCAGTAACTCCCATAGCTAGAACTTTACAGAGCAAAGGCACAAGCATTTTGATTTCATGTTAAATAAATGTTTCCAAAGCACTTGACAAGTTTTTAAGGTAACTTAAATAGCTCCCAGGCAAAGATATATATATATATATATATCTTTATCCCAGGCAAATATATTTACACTATTTATTTGCTTAGCAAATCTCTTTTCATAGACAACACATGGGTAAATGTCAGCCCTATCATTTCAGGATCAGCACAAATTCTAAAATTAATAGGGTTCAAATTAAGGTTTCAGTGATTTAAGAGAAATAATCCAGGTTCTGATGTGTCACACACCTAAGAGTTGCAAGTGAGGCTCACTGGAAAACCAATTTAACATCAGCACAACACAGGGTAGAAAAGTCATGTTAATAACCTTCTTGTTCCCACCTGGAGAGATCAAACACCTGAGTTTTTCTTCAGGGGACACACACACACACTAGCAACTAAATTGCTGATCTAGCCATTCTGTGGATGTTTCCAATTTCTAGGTGGTGCCCTAGAAGTACACTAACTAGAAAAAATCACAAATGTTGATTGCTGCTCTCTCTCTTTACATATGGGCATTATTTCCTACAGGATAGGATTGGCCAGCAACAGCTCAAGCAGGTGTAATATACATCAGTTGGAATTCACTATCCCCTGCTGGTCCACACTTACTTGGAAGTCTCTAGGATTAGACCACAGGACATTTGATGAAGGGGCACTGAAAACAGAACCATGTTCATTTCCCTGGCTCAAATCCACCCAGGCTTTCAAAGCTCCTCTTGAAAGAAGTGCCTTCCACCATCCCTTGCAAATGCTTTCCAAACTACCAAGTCAGTGACTGTGTTTGATTTGGAGGAAGATGACACACACCTTAACTTTGTTCTCCTTCACCCACCACCAAGTTCAGGTTGTTCAAGTCTCCCACCCCCACATTTCAGGTATTTATTTCTAGTCCTTTAGCAGCTACCTATGCAAATTCAGTGATGAACCACAGAAAAGCTACCTGCTTCTGGCAACACTGTGGATATTCATTTTTTTCACTTCATGTTCACAGTATCTTTTTCCTGAAACAAAGTTCTCTATTATTTTGCCTTCTGACTTTGGGACCCCATAACTCACACCAAACAGGGAAGAAACAGGACCACACAACCCAGCTGGAGATGCTGCTGCCTTCAGGCTCTCCTCGCTCTGTTTAAATTGATTACAGTTCTCAGGACACCTGGGTGGCTCAGTCAGTTTGGCTCAGGTCATAGTCTCAGGGTCCTGGGATCAAGTCCCACATCGGGCTCCTTGCTCAGGGGGGAGTCTGCTTCTCCCTCTGCTTGCTGCTTTACCCTGCTTGTGCACATGCACGCTCTCTCTGACAAATAAGTAAAATCTTTAAAAAAATAAATTGTTTACAGTTTTCATCTGCTTTCAGACATACTGCAAAACATAAGCACTGCTGACACATGGCATTAGGAGTGAAATTATTTTTTTAACTCTATAGACACACATAGTCTTCTCGTAATCAATTAATTGTTTCTAGTGGCTTTTGAACATCTCTTCAATAACATTATCTCCAGTGTGCTATTCTGAGACCACCATATCGGCCACAATATTTCAAGCATCCAAGCCACACCTAGAAAAACACAAAACCTTTCTCTTCCTGCCCCATCGCCAACCCTCCTGATTCTTTTTACCAGTGATTTCATTTTCTTTATCTGGGACAAAAGATTCTGATTTCCTTAGATACCACTGACATCCAGATGAGATACTGACCTGTAGCTTTTTAAACCCCAAATTGTAGGCTTTGTTTAGATGAGTTTAAGTGCAAGGCTTGAAAGAACAAAGAGGAACTTTCTTCTCAAGGGTTAGGAGAATCTTTTCCTAACTAACTCTTCAAAGGTGGATCTTTACCTACTCTGCCTCAAAGACTCAGAAAGGGGTAGCAGGAAAAGCATGTTCTGCCAAGTAGGATGGCTCACAAGCTCATTTAAGGAACAGAAATTCTTTACTCTCTGGTCAGTGAAACACCACTTCCTTCCCTCGAAAAAGGATGTGAAGCCGGCTCATTTGTCAGATATTTTGCAAAGCTGACCTTGCCAATGGCATTGGGACTTGAACTTGGAGACAGGAGATAAGAAGCCAAATATTAACACCTTGTGTAATCTGTTCCTTTCCCTTCTTATTAAATGCCAAGATTATGAAAAGCCCATGAAGATGGCACTGGAGAAAAATAATGTAGGGTACAAGGGAGGTCAATGGAATCTCTCATGCTAGAGGCTTTTAGCATCCAGGAATGGCTATGCCAGAGTATTTTCACAGTCCTTCCAAAAAGTGGAGATGGAGGGCACCTTTATAGGGGGAAAGCAGATCTCTCCCAGCCTAACTGTGGCCCACTAACACTAAAAGAGAGACTCAACAGCCCTGGATCAAACTATAGTTTGATAAGAGCTGGAGTCAAATTTCTCTCTTTTTTTTTTTTTTTCTTCTGAATCAGTGGTTCTCATCTTTGGCTACAGGAAGCTATTAAATAATACAGTTGCCTGGGATCCACCTTGCAAGATTCAGATGTGACATAGCTGTGATGAAGGTGCTGTGTTTTATCATGTAAAAGCTCCCCAGAGAGAATTTTAAGTAGGCATCGTCATAGAGATGCCCTTTTCAATCACCACCAAAACAGAGGTTTTTTGACCATTCCACAATCTTATCTTGTTCATAAAATAGAGGATAATCCTATGGAGTTGCCTACATAGAGATGTATCTATACAGTTGACAAAGTAACCATTCACTGGGGGTGGAGAAGGAGGAGGACAGACAGGGACAATTATGGAAGGAACCATATTAAAACTGTATCATTGGATTGCACTCAGGTGGGTAAATGCCCATTATTGGTCAAAATAAGCTGTCCAGGGAGTAACTTCAAGACTTACTGGCTGGAGCCATCACTCACTCTCACTCACACTCACACACACACACACATTCTATTTCAAATTATTTTGACACTTCTCTCTTCCTTAAAGTACACTCTTACAAAGAATGATCACACAGGCAGTGATTAGGAAACGGAACAATCTTCCCCAGTCTTTATGACTTAAGGTTACAAACCCCACCTACCTGGCATTCTCCATAAATCTAGAAGTAGTCATTCAGGGGGGAAAAAAAGAACTAAATAAAACATAAAAATAGATTAACTGAAATAAAAGGAGATGAAACATTGTGCCCTATGATTGACCCATGAAAACGCAAATAACTTCTACTTCTCATCTTTCAGAAAGTACTCTTAAGACCCAATTTGTGAGCATGCACTGTTTATTACAGTAGCCTCCAGCCACGTGTGGCCCTTGATCACTTGAAACGTGGCCAGGCTCATAGGTAGCAATAATATTTTGGGTACAGTAGGTTACATAAAATGTATTAATACAAAACTAATTTCACCAATTTTTTTATTTTTTATTTATTTATATTTTTTTTTACTTTTTTACGTGGTTATAGAACATTGAAAATTACCTGCGTGGCTCTCCTATCTCTACTGGACCACACTGCACTAGACCAGGCTTGCTTTTTGCTATTGCGGTCTTCTAAGCCTTGCCTGCCCCCTAGTGTCAGAATTCAGGCAGTACAGGCAAATCATTTTTCAAAACCATCTGTTCGTAGGTATTATTCATTTTAGCCTGCAAAGTAAGAAACAGTAGCTTACATGCACAGCTTTATTATTTGCAGTTTTCACCAATAATAAATTGCACTCGAGTCTTGCCAAAAAACTCCTGTAGTAGTAATTACCTTCCCCACTCAACTGGTACCTTGGAAAGGTTTCTCACAGAAAATTAGGGCTAAAATAGTCAATCCAATCAAAAGTATCCGCAGGGTTCCTATAAAATTTCAGCCATTATAGGGGCCAGAAACATGAGCCCAAACTTGGATGCAACAACTACTCTTCAGTTTATCCTAAGTTAAAAAGAACACAAGGCACCTGTAGGGGCCAAGACGGACCACTGTCCCATAAAGGTTATTTTGAGTTAAAAGCAATCAAGACTCAGCAGATTCAGGGAAGCTCTTTACCTTCCCTGACAACTGTCTAAAATGAGTTTTGATAGAAGACCTGCTTCAGGAAGACAGCTATCATCAGAGGTAACTACATTATGATATGAACTGGGTAAGGTGGACAGGGAGAAGAGCAAAGCCTGTTCCATGAAAGTCCTCCATGACCCAGTGCTCCTGAGGGGCCCAGGAAACATCTGTTTACTGAACATCTACTGTTTTGTTCTTCCTGAGGATTGCATTCCTTTTCTTTGAAGACCCAGACCGCTACCCCCTTCTCCTTTGTTCACAATCACATACATACCTCATTTTGCCCTATTGTCTTTGGAATTTCCATGTCTGTATGGCTTCCCCATACATAGCCTATTAAATTTGATTTTTTTTCCTCGTTTATCTGTCTCATGTCAGTTTAATTCTTAGTCCAAGTAGAAAGACCTTGAGGGGACAGGATATCCTTGCTCCCTGACACACCAAAGCACACAATCACAATTCAAATGTTCATCATCATTTATAATACAGAAAACAGGAAACCTAGGTTTCATAAATTTCAACAGTACAGATATCTATAAAATAGAATATATTCCAAAGGAGAAGGCAAGTTTCAATAAAGACAGCTAACATGTTCTTAGCACTTTCCAGACATGAATATAGGCACAGCTCAGAGATACTGCAGGTGCGTTTCCAGAGCACGGCAATAAAGTCAACATCACAATCAAGATAAGTGGATTTTGTTTTCCAGTGCATGTAAAAATCATGTGTACAATATACTGTTGTCTATTAAGCGTGAACTAATGTTATGTTGAAAAAACAATGTACATACTTTAATTTGAAAATATTTTATTACAAAAAATGCTAACCATCAGCTAAGCTTTCAGTGAGTCCTCATCACTGATCAATCGCAGATCCCATAACAAATACAGCCATGGGAAAGTTTGAAATATTTCGAGATTTACCAAAATGTGACACAGGGACACAAGGTGAGCCAATGCTATTGCAAAAAATGGAGCCGGTACACTCGCTTGACACAAGGTTGCCACGAGACTTCCATTAAAAAAAAAAAAATCCCAATCCTGAGAAGCGCAATAAAACAAAGTACAATCCAACAGGGTATGCCTGTGATGGACACCTACTTACAAACCTAACAGGACTCTTTCTATCTTTTATTGTCCCCACTACAGAACAAGAGACTGAGACCCTACCTGGCTTGATAGCCAGCCCAAGAACAAAAGGAGAACCAAGCACACGTGAAGCTCCTACAGCTCGTTGTGCCATAAATAAAATCCCCTGTATCTGACCCGGGCACCCTGCAAACTGTGACTGGCTAACTCATTAGCTGGCAAGTAGGGTGAAATCTCAGACCTGTCACAATTCTTATCATCCGCCCAGCTTCCAACACCTCCAGGTCACTCTGTCCCCAGCTTGCTGAAGCCTTATTTGTTAGACATTCCTTTTCTCCTTTCTTGGGGTTGAGCTGAAACTGATACCAGTCTTCATAAAGCAATGCTCTTCATTACAGTCCGCCTTTTAGAACAATGAAAAACAAGCCTTTTTGTCTTGTACACGATAAAGCTTCGACCTCTCCAGGCATTGATCTATCTCCCTGTACCTGCCCACAGCCCTCCACTGTTCTCAAAGATGAACGTTTCCAGACTCCCTCTCATTCTGGATGCCTCTAGACATATAAATAGCTACTATTTATGGAATGTTTACTATGCTAATCCATCTGCCTACTTTGTCTTATTCAGTCATTCCAATAATCTCATAAGGTAAACAGGGAGATCATTCCATTTTCACAGATGATGATGCAGGTTCAGAGAGGCTAAGTGGCCTGGACAACGTCACACAGCCAGATGTGCAGAATCGGGATCATATTTGACTCCAGAGTCCAAACACTTGGTCCCCTTTACTGCTTCATTCCCAGGTGTGTTCCATTTTTTTTCAGGTCCTACATACACCTGGACAGAGTATATACTACATAGGAGGTTTTACACCGAAACAGATTAAATAGTAGCTAAACAGCACAGCATTTGCTGCAATTTACACACCCCCAACCAGGTCATACTTAAAGCTCCCTTGGGGAAATAGAACCACTGAAATGAATTTGCAAACCAGCAGCACCCAAGTTCCTACCTCTCTGTTACATCCGGAGAGGAGCTCTGGTTCTGTCTACAAAGGGGAAATTATTAATTTTTTGGAGTGTCCAATTATTCCTATGACTAAATCTCAAGGGCGTGGGGTGCTTACTGTCCCAAACTCATCATGTCTACATCACATGAAACTTTTGCAAAGATCCCCACAGGATTAATTCCACAGGATTCTCAAGTTTCTGAAACTGCCAGCATCTTTCCACCGCATTGCGTTTGCTGCCCTCTTGCGGGGAAACGGTGCTACTTACAGCAAAAAAGAACAAAAGGACAAATAGCTAGCTCTTGAAAAAAAGAACAGAGTTTACTCTGGCTTCCTTTTTAAAAGAAACTGACCTATCCACTGATCCTTTCTCCTTTTCTATAGATTGAGGCTTCAAAAGTCCACGTGGTCTCACACTCATTTATTACCTCAAGTAGAGTTTTGAAAACAACACAGGTGGTCTTTTGTGTTTTCTAATTCCTTAAAAATACCACTTCTGGACTCTTGTGGAAGTTTACGAAAGCCATTTGCCTTAAAGAAATACTCCCCCGACCTATGCTATGAAAATTAGGTGGGGTTTTATTAGGTTTGGC
Organism: Phoca vitulina; assembly: GCF_004348235.1. Taxonomy (NCBI): domain Eukaryota; kingdom Metazoa; phylum Chordata; class Mammalia; order Carnivora; family Phocidae; genus Phoca; species Phoca vitulina. The sequence continues at coordinate 25,019,530 of NW_022589716.1, forward strand.
TTTTCAATGCTTGAACTAAAAGGAAAACTTCAAGCCACACCTAGTACCTCATCTTTCAAAATTGGGGGTGAGTCCCACCTTCCTCCCCTTTATCTTAGAGAGCCCTTGTGAAATCTCTCCTTGTTGATACACAACCATCAACAAGCCACTCTCCTAATCCGAGCCATTAAAAGCATCCAATAAACGTCTAACTAGGGTTTCCCGGGACCACAGTTCCGTTAATTGGCCAGCACGAACCACAAAGCCCTTGGGAGAGTGACAAGAGCGCTTCTGGACACTGATGCACAGGCTTCTGCAGTTAACCCTCAGCAGCTTGCTCCTGCACTGGAGCTGCCTTGGGCACCTCCACAGTGGAGTAAAACCTGACCAGTTTCTCAGCATCTAGGTACAGACAGACTTCCCCACCCCCCATTGATTCTGACCCTGAGTTTTCCATCAACCACATGGCCATGCAAAGAGCACAGACACACACACACACACACACACGCACACACACACCCCACCCCACAATGGAATACAGAGCCTCGCTAGAATGGGAGGAACGCAGGAAAGGAGGGAAGGAAGGAGGAAAGGGATGGTCAAAGTGCTCCGGTGTACTCAATCTACAAAAAGCTTTGCCAATCATCAAATAAACAAACATAAGAGCCAACAGAAAAGTGGATAAAGAATGCAATAGCTCAAATAAAAATAAATAGTCCACCAGCACATTAAGAGACTCGTCAGTCAGAAGGAGATACAAGCCCATACAAATGACACATCTTCATTGCTAGATTGGCAAAAAATTAAAACTTGATAGCACCCAGAGTTAGTAAGTGTAAAGGGAAAGTGTAAAACTTCCACCACTATTACAGTTGGTGGAAGTATAAGTAAGTCCAAGAGTTCTGAAGAGCACTTTGGCACGATTAAAACGTGAATGCGCTGCATCTTAAGTTGCAATATACTCACCAAGGTTCCAGTTCTCCCAGGCTCCCTGTGCCCCTAGCTAGAGTGTTTCCCAGTTGCCCGTCAGTAAGACGTGCTTATGGGCTGGGCTCTAGCCAATGGCAGGCCAGTGCACGAGAGGCTGCCCGCGCTTCGGCCCGCTCATTAACTCCTCCCAGCTGAAGCCTCAGTGCTCATTTCCCTTCCAGCTGGCTGGAATGGAGGCCGCTCTAGGACAGCCTTGGAAGCCACAGGTTGAAAATGATAGTACTTCCATCCACCACGGGTTCCAAAAAGACTGCAGTACCGGAGGGTCGTCCAGCGGATATATTTACCCCCCACCTCCAGGACACATGAGCAAGAAGCAGACCTCCGGGGCACCTGGGTGGCTCAGTCGGTTAAGCATCTGCCTTCGGCTCAAGTCATGATCCTGGAGTCCTGGGATCGAGCCCCACGTAGGGCTCCCTGCTCAGCAGGGAGTCTGCTTCTCCTCCTGCCCCTCACCCCGCTCGTGTTCTCTCTCTCTCTCTCACTCTCTCTGTCTCTCTCTCTCAAATAAATAAAATCTTAAAAAAAGAAAGAAACAGACCTCCATTTGTTGAGCCATTATGTCTATTTGGTCTATTGGTTACAGCAATTACCCTACGCTCACTGATACACGTGCGTGCACTTTAATTCAAGATCTCGCTACTAGGAATTCACCTGAAGTCAGAACATACATATTTGTAGAAATATGGTAACAAGTCAAATGTCCACAAAAATTGGGAGTGATCAAATCATTTATGGCACCTCCATACCATAGATGACTATGCAGTGTTACAGAGAGTGATAGATCTGTAAGCGCTCAAATGAAAATATCTATAAACTCTATTGTTAAATGGGAAAAAAAATCAAAACAGAGGGCATAGTGATATGTAAGTGCATACACACATACTGGTATACACATTCTTTTTTTCTGGAAGGAGAGCTGTGATGATTAATTTTATATGTCAGCTTGACTGGGCCATGGGATGCCCAGGTGTCTGATTAAACATTATTTCCGAGTGTGTCTATAAAGGTGTTTCTGGAAATGATTAGCATTTAAATTGGTGGACGAGTGGAATAGATGACTCTCCCAATGTGGCTGAGCGTCATCCAATCCCCTGAGTATTTGAACGGCACAAAAAGGTGGGAGAAAGCTGACTTTGTTCTTTGCCTGACTGTTGGGCTGGGACATCCATCTTCTCGTGCCCTCACTGTTCCTGGTGCTCAGCTCTTCAGACCTGGACTAGAGCACACGTGGGCTCTCTGGTTCCCAGACCCTTAAACCACACCACTGACTTTCCCGGGTTGCCAGCTCACAGACCGCAGATCATGAGACTTCTCAGCCTACACAGCTGTGTGAGCCAATACTTCATAATAAATCTCTTTCTGTATCACAAATATCATACACATGCACTCGTGCACACGCACGATAAGAAAATGAGAGAACAGAGCCCCCTGCAGGGAGGAACCAGTCCTGACTCCTTCCGCGGTTGTTCAGACAAGGGGTGAAAAGAACGCAAATCCCGAAGATGAAAGCAGAAGGAATCCCCCCAAAGCCAAAGGACATGTGCTGAGAATCCAAATAAAATCAGCTAGAATTCTAGGGCTGAAAATTTCATTCCTTGAGCAGGAGTTGCCAAGGCTTTGCTCTGACTTCTCGGTGTCCTGATTGCTGTTGAGTCTGCTTATGTAGAAGATATTGTCTGTATTTCTTGTGTATATAATTCTAATCTAAACTTAGATTTATTCCTATGCTTGTGCCTTTTCTAAATTCAAAGAAATGAGGATTGCCACATGGATAAAAATTGAAGGTTCAGTCATGTCCTCTCTTTCCTTCTACTTTTAATCACTTTTCAACACAATCTCTCGAGCCAAGTTCCTGGAAGTCTGGAAATCTGCTCTTGATAACCTGCCCCACTGAAATGCTCTGCCTGCTTGCTACCCGGACTCTCAACCTCCACCCAAGAAAAGAGATATGAATTAAACAGATAAGACTAATGACTTCAAACTCTCTATCCTTGAGAACAAGCTCATCAAAAGATACACAGTGCAATGACCAACTAGCTGTAGGCACTTCACAGCAGCCAAATGGTATTGATTTTATGCTGATTCATTAAAATTTCAATTATTTTTCTCATTTTCTCTGAACTCTCACTTGAGGCGGGAAAAATGAGTCGTGAGAGATTTTTTAAAGTCATTGTAAGCCTCATATTATGTCTTCACCTTAAAATATCAGAATAACTGAGTGGAAAGCACAGCCTGCTACATGTCTGAGGGTAAGGATATCTGATAAAGTCCACCCATCAGTCCTGTGGGAGACAGAATTTACGACTGTGACATAGACCTGGTTGACGGTTCGAGATTCACTTTTTCACTAAGCAGTCACAGCAAGCCTGGCATTGCCACACTTGAAATTACTGAAGCAATGACAGTAAATTAATTATTTGGCAATGAGTCCACAAACAAATATGAACTTATCAGGAAAACACATTACACTGGGGAGTTTCCAAGTCTGTGTATCACTTTAAATGTAGGTGTAACAAGGAAAGGGGGGAGGGGTGGGCAGAAACACACATACATGCACCTGCACACGTAGATACTTAAGTGACTATTTTCATCTTTTTTTTTTAGAAAGAAGCCAAATATAGACAAGGGTCTCATGAGAAATTATGAGAATGATTCTCTAAAACTTTAGACACATTTTATTTTAGGCCCCATGTTACAGCTACCACTGCTTTTTTTCCTTTTCTTTCTTCTTTATGTTTTTAAATCATTCACCATCTTTTCTCCACATGTGTTAAAATGTCTTAGATTATCTGACAGTTTCACTCTAGCCCTGGAAGTGTTTAAGTTTACCAATAAAGATGTCCTGCCTTCAAAGGAAGTTACAGGAGTAATACATATGCAAAGAAAGTGCTGCTAGTTTTCCAGGATTCTTTGAGAAAAATCACTCTAAGAATGGAAATGCACTCAGGAAAGGAAAAGGAGAAAAAAACCCTGGAAAACATCTCAAAAAAAAAAAATGTCTAGGGGCGCCTGGGTGGCTCAGTCGTTAAGCGTCTGCCTTCGGCTCAGGTCATGATCCCAGGGTCCTGGGATCGAGCCCCGTATCGGGCTCCCCGCTCAGCGGAGAGCCTGCTTCTCCCTCTCCCACTCCCCCTGCTTGTGTTCCCTCTCTCTCTGTGTCTCTGTCAAAAAAATAAATAAAATCTTAAAAAAAAAATGTCTAGAAAACACTCTTAGCACCAAACCATTGAACTGCTTTGCTCTGATGTATCTCAGGCTTCCTCTGATTATTTACACACCATCAAACACTCTTGTCAATTACCTGTGTCTAAAATGTGGACTCTGACGTTTGAAAGGGTTTTATTAATTGATCTCCATGGTGCATAATGAGCTTAAAGGGCTTACCTGCGTGTCCCCGGAGGTGCTGGCTCGAGGCGGACATCAGCTTACAGCACACCATTAACACATAGGCCAGAAAGACCCAATGTGACAGCAACACTGACTTAGCATAGACTCTCATCCTGGAGAGAAAGCAGGACACAAGTCAGTGAGGACTCAGTGAGGTGAGGCTCTCCTGGGATTGAGCCCCATATGAGGCTCCCTGCTCAGCAGGGAGTCTGCTTCTCCCTCCCCCCTCCTCGTGATCTCTCTCTCTCAAGTAAATAAATAAAATCTTTAAAAAAAGGTGACAAGATTAACAAGTTTGGGAATCTAATGTATAGCATGGTGATTATAGCTAATAAATTGAAGAATAGTTGACATCTCCACTAATTAGACATTATAGGGAAATTAGATAGAACTAGATTAACTTCCGTTTGCTATTTTTTTTAATTAACTTTTTCAAGCAAAGTGGGACAGAGAGCTTGGCATTTGAAACTCCAGTGGTATTAGGTTCTGCCTGGCACATGCATCGTGGTGTCTATGATATAATTCACTACACTGGGTCAAAGGAACCCCCGTCGTATATATATGTGGATTCCTGTTTGCATCACTAGAGGCAAATCTCCTAAAGTTCTGGAAGGAAGGGTCTCAACCAGAGACGAGCAGCATCTCAGCCAGAACCCTGAGTCTGTGCTTGAGGGAAAGCACAGCCTTGGGGACCTAGCACCCAAATCATACTCCCGAGAACAGGTTCTACCCCCACCCTTCTCTTTTGGCCTCTTACGATTTAGTCAAATAGATCTTGTTGAAAGGTATCATACAGTTCATTGATGTGAGACTCATTGTGCTGTTGAAGCAGCCAGGGCAAGACAAGGTTCTAAGATCGTCTTTGAACAACTAAACGTTAAAGGAGACACAAAGTCTTGGCTTCTCTTTGCCCTTGGCCTTGGAAATCCTGAGCATTCCAGCTGACATGGGAACATCAGGTCTCTCTGCTTTAAAGGCCCTGCACGTGCTTTAATTTCTCAAAGCACCACCTTCCATCTCCCCCACTTCATCTTGTACACATGGGAGATAGACACCCTGGGAGCAGTTCAAAAAGTGGCAAAGAAAATACATGGGTCTACGTGAGCTTTGGTATGAGTACAGCTGCCCCTTGAATGACACATGTTTGAACTGTGCGAGTTCACTGACACATGGAGTTTCTCCATACATTGCAGTATTATAAATGTATTTTCTTTCTTATGATTTTTTTAAAGATTTATTTATTTGAGGGGGTGGGGCAGAGCGAGAGAGAGTCCCAAGCAGACCCTGTGTTGAGCAGGGAGCCGGACGCAGGGCTCGATCCCACAACCCTGCCATCATGACCTGAGCTGAAACCAAGAGTTGAACACTTAACCGACTGCACCACCCAGACATCCCTCTTATGATTTTTTTAAATAGCATTTTCTTTTCTCTAGCTTACTTTATTGTAAGAATACAGTAGGTAATACATATAATATATAAAATATATGTTAACTGACTATTTATGTTATTGGTAAGAGTTCCAGTCAACAGTACGCTCTGAGTGGTTACGTTTATGGGGAGTCAAGTGCCCCAACCCTCGTGTTGTTCAAGGATCAACTGCCATTAATTATATTGTCATTTCAGGGAACTGATTATTTATTTACTACTAATTAGGGAAAGCATTAGGGGCACCTGGGTGGCTCAGTCGTTAAGCGTCTGCCTTTGGCTCAGGTCATGATCCCAGGGTCCTGGGATCGAGCCCCACATCAGGCTCCCTGCTCCGTGGGAAGCCTGCTTCTCCCTCTCCCACTCCCCCTGCTTGTGTTCCCTCTCTCGCTGTGTCTCTCTCTGTCAAATAAATAAAATCTTTAAAAAAAAAAAAAAAAGATAATTAGGGAAAGCATGTAGTTTCAAAATTCTGTATTCACTAAATTTGTGGATGAAGTGCTCTGTCCCACCTGTAATGTTTTAAAATTCCAGTTGTTAACTCCAATATTAGTTATTGATCTCATTGTTATAAAGTTTCTTACCCAAATTTATATGTTGGCAATTAATTCAGTTTGTTTTATTTTTAAAACAGAGTGCAATACTCTGGTTTCTCTTCAGATCGCATAAATCTTTCGCCTTTTACTAAAACAGAGTGCAGGGGCGCCTGGGTGGCTCAGTCGGTTAAGCGTCTGCCTTCGGCTCCAGTCATGATCCCAGGGTCCTGGGATCGAGCCCCACATCAGGCTCCCTGCTCAGCGGGGAGTCTGCTTCTCCCTTTCCCTCTGCCCCTGCCTCTGCTCTCTTTGTCTCTCTCTCTCAAATAAATAAAATCTTTAAAAAAAAAAATTAAAAAAAAAAAACAGAGTGCAAAATAGACCAAGTAAAACACATCTGCAGGCTGGATAAGGCACCTTGGCTTCCAGTTTGCAGCAATCAGCGGCCCCAAAAGGGAGAATTTTAAGGAATCAGATAAATGGGGTACTAATTTCTATTTTGACGTAACAAATAAACTGCCAAACTCAGAAGTTAAAACAATATGGACATGGTTTCCATAGTTTCTCATAGTTTCCTTAAGTCAGAGTCTGGCACATTCTAGCCAGGTCCTCTGCTCAGGGACTCACAGGACTGAAATAAAAATGTCATCTGGGTGTGTCCTCATCTGGAGGTTCAACTGGGGAAATAATGACTTCTAACCACCTACATGCTGTTGACAAAATCCATTTCCATAGGCCCATATAATTGAGGTCCCTGTGTTCTTGCTATCAGCCAGGACCTGCTCTCAGCTCTGAGATGTGGCATCCTGAACTTGGCCAAATATGTGGACCCTCTTCAGGCTGCTTCAGTCCAAATCTCCTCTATCAGGAAAAGTGTAGTCCTTTGCTATGGCTCACCAAGTCAAGTCAGTCCTATCCAGGATAATCTACCTTCTGATTAATTCAACATCAATTTATTTGAGACCATAATACAATGACAAAATCCCTTCATCTTTGTCATATAACCATAACTTAACCACAGGAGTGAACCCCATCATATTCACAAACCTGCCCACAGTCAAGGGAAGGAAATAACCCAGATCGTACACACAGAAGGGTACAAATCTTAGGAGCCATCTTAGAACTCTGTCTACCAAAAATGGGCAAATAATCCTAATCACAAAAATTTATCCATATACGTGGTTTACAAAGGTCCAACTAGGTATTCAATCTAACTGATTTAAGTGATTAATCACACAAGTTAATCTCAAGATTTATATCACTGAAAATGGACTCTGATGAAAACATTACCCAAAGGGAATGTGCTCTCCCTCACTGTCCTTTCCTTCAGCTGTCACTCCCCAGTGCTGCCAAATTGACCTGCAGACCAGCATCTTCCCTGCCCAGTCCGGGTATACACCATCCATTCTCTGAGATGTGAGCAACGTTGCTGAGAACCTCGAGTACACGTTGCTCTCTCTCCTTGTTAATAAACCTATCAGACTCAGTCTGGTTCTGAAACCCACCTTCTTGTTCTTAATCCAATTTCCAGATGCCCAGATCCCTATTGGCTTCTTAATTCTTTACCCTCCACTGAGTATCATTAAATACTTTTCTTCTGCTTAGTGGGTTGGCTCCCCTGCCTCTAACCATAAAGTCCCACCCAATTTAGTCTCCAAATTCAGACTAAGTCTTTCAGGTGATCTATAATCTCTCCTACCTAATGTACCACTGAAATTCAGTTTCCATCTGTTTATCAGTCCCTATATCACCTAAACTTGTCTGGAAGGGTTTTAACAAATTGGAGAGTATATTTGATATGATCTGAGTCCCAAGGTTGGGAATTGGTGAGCAGGAGGTTAATCAAGGGGTAGTCCAGGGATATCACCTACGGAAGGGGAAGGCAAGGGAGGGAAGAAGGCAGGACAGAAGGAGGAAAAGGCCTCAGATAACCCAGTGGAGAGTTCCAAAGCTGAAATGCCCCTTCTCAGTGGTCCCAAGCTGGGGTGAGGGGCCAAGGCTTTATACTTCCATGTTGACCCATCACTGGATATGAGCTGCCCTTAAAAAGATGGGTAATTTTAGGCAAGGGACTCTTTGAATTGAGAATAATTCAAAGAAGTTGTAGGCCATCTTCTTCAGTTGGGTGTGTCCTCATTCCTAAAGGGGGGAATAAGCCTTCATTCCAAAAGGGGGCTCTGGACAGTGAGGGAATAAATCCTTCTGCATCATAGTGTCTACTACTATCCATCTTCAAATAGAAGATGGCGTATGCAATATGCATAATTTACTTTCTGAGGCCGTGGACTCATCCTCAAGAGAAGACCCATCCTGAGGTATAAAAGGCCATGCCATGCCCATTAAAATGTCATAGGAAGAGGTTTCATATAGGAAGCCCATCCCCTCCTGGGCCTGTTTTGCCCTCGGATCCATTCTTTTCCCTTCCCCTAGGTCACTCTCATTGGCTGCATTTTCCAGGCCCCTGAATCAGCTAGATTTAACCAATAGGAGACAGTAGCTAGAGCCTGGAGGGTGGAAGAAAAAGGATAGGGGTATTCCTTCCCACCTTCTCCGTCTTGGGCAGGATCTATGGAGTGGCCATCTCTCCTGCATGGTGCCAGTTCCTGCCAGAAGACCCACTCTGGTTCCAGCTCTCACTGAGGGTCCCTTCCCCTAGGTGCCGGCAAACGCTACTTCCTTCATCTGTCCGACCAGCCCTGGGGACGGTGGTAGCTTCCTCTCATTCCTTATCTCTGGGCTGCCTCTATGTCTTCTGCTTGACTTCTCTGACTCTCCCTTTACATACGTTCCCTGAATTCAATTCCTTATGTCCCACATTATCAGAATGGTCTGTTTTCCTGGTTGGATCCCAACAACAAACCCCAAATCTGAAGTCTCAAGGACAGCCATTCCAACCTGAGGAGTTGATCCCTGATCCATCTTCGTACATAGACAATTCTATGTACCAGGTTCCTGGGTGAAGCTTCCACTGCCTAGGGCAGGTATTTACTTTACAATAGCTATCACTGTCTGGAGAAATGCCAGGGGACGAGTGGACAGCTATTCAGCAATCATTCTTTATTGTGGCCAATAATCCAGACCCCCAAAGGACTTCTGACCTACCACATCTACCATAATACTTCAACGTCAATTGCTTCCCCCTTGAACATTTTGTTCAAACGTAAAACAAAATTGGTTTATCTTTAAATCTCACCTTTCACCCTACCAAATAGTCAAAACGCTGCTTTACAAATGGAAATGATTTCCAAAATGAGAACTAAAACTTGAAAAACTAAGATTCCCAAAATACTCAAAATTTCAATGTAAAAAGACACCTTTTATAAAGGATCATCAACTCTAGGATTCTCCATTTTGCTAAATTCTCAATGCTTCATGAAGAAACCATCTCTAGGTGTCTCTTAAAATCATTTTACCTTGGTGACTTCATAAGATTTGGTTCCAGTCAAGCACAATTATTTCAGGATGGATTTCAAAGCAACTCCAAATTCCCATTTGTAGCGAGGGCCAACAATTTCTGCAGTTCCAAAAAATTATCTTAGCTTGGAAAAACCTATTTAAGAAACAACAAGGACAGGAAGTCATTAGCATGTTAATGTTGAAATCAAACAGATTTCCAGTAGCAGAATAATGGGTTTTTTTTACCATGAAACCTGCAGTTTCAGGACAGTGGTAGGCAACCAGATGCATCCACATTTGTAAGGAGTCCTAATATAAGAGGGAGAAAAGCCACAGAATCCAGTACTCATTAACTCATCACAGATTAGTTAACAGAATACAATTTTAAAGTAGAACTTATCTCAGCAGCAAAGACATTCCAAACTTGATAGAGGATCCCCAACCTTCATGATGCAAAATTTCATTCTCCCCATGTCATTAACAATGGGATGAAAACGGAAATGGAGATGGTCCATTCCCAAGAATTCTGCAACTTGCCCAAGTTCACACAGCAGTGGAAAAGCCAGCATGAAGATCTGAATTCCTATATTTGTGAGACATAAACCTGCAGATGTTGCTAAACAATCTGTGAGGATCTTTTCTGAAAAATGTTTTTGGGAGGAAGAGAGAAAACGTCTATCCAATAGAAAACATCACACCAACATACAAAGAATGCTTGTTAATACCATAATTGACATTCAACACACTCCTTTAATGCACAGACCTAAAAGGACTTTTCTACTCAGCGAAAACATTTTTGCAAGAAGGATTCAGATGTTTCCAAACCAAAGACATCTCAAGAGAAAAAAAATAGACCATGAAACGACACTGTTTTTAACACTGCTATGTTAAAAACATCCCTCCCAGTGGTGGAGAGCGGGGAAAAATAATGATGCACATCGGTAAATATTAAAGTTGCAAATATGAGATAAAAATGATCCTGTGACACAGTCTAGTTACTTTAGAATCCCGTTGAACCCATTACAAATCTGCCACAAAGCACAACTGAGATTTTTTTCTTCTTTAGATATCTTCCCCTGAAGATAACTACACAAGTTTGCCCAGAGAATACTGTAGGTGATGGACTTGCAGACCCACCCCTTTGGGGCCAAAGGAAAAAGAGTAAGCTTTGAGTGAGCAGCTCAAGAGGGAGTGGTTTGAATAACTGTACAAATACAAGGTACTCAGGGGAAAAAATAAAACACTGGAAAATGTTCATCTCCCACTTCCTCCAACTTTGTTAAGTATGTTTGTCCTGATGTCCACCCAAGGGCACAGTGAGACCTTCTGGTATCAGAAAGAAATACACAGTATAATTTATCAGAATCCATCATAATGAACTTCCCACATATTGGAAACCAAAATGACCTTTCCTAGCTAATATTTATCTTGTTTTCTTCACACAAAAGGAACCACTGGGGATTCTTTTTTCAATTCATTAAAAAATGGATCCATCAGTGAAAAGAAATGTGATCTAATAGTTTGTATGCCAGACAAGGAGCCAGGAGTTTAATTTTAGGCTGAGCAGTAACTCACTTGGTCAGACTTTCCCAGGGCATACCCTAGGCACTGACTTAAAAGGATTAACTCTTTCTTGTCACTTCTGAACTTGAGTGCATTCAAGACCATCAGTAATTCTGTGCATGGCACCAAAAGCACTTGCTTCCAGTCATTTCATTTCTCTTTTGTTTCCCAGCCATAGCACAGTGATTTCTATCCATGTGCTTCCATACTCATTTGTTTTTAATTTTTCATGATGAAAGACACCATCCATATCTAGACTTAAGAAAAAATGTTTTCTGGGGTACCTGGGTGGTTCAGTCAGTTAAGCGTCTGACTCTTGATTTGGGCTCAAATCTCGATCTTGGGGTCGTGAGATCAAGCCCCACATGGGGCTCCACGCTGGGCATGGATCCTGCTTAAGATTCTCTCTCTCCCTCTCCTTCTGCCCCTCCCACCACCACCACCCCCACTCATGCTCTCTCTCTCAAAAAAATACAAATGTTTTCACATGTCCAGTCATTCTCAGAATGAACTTCAAAGACTCAGCATTTAGAGGCCAGGCTACATTTTTCATCTTTCCCCTGATGTGTTGGCACTGTATAGGGACAGTCACTCTTTTCCAACAAAAGAGCAGAATGCCTGGTTATGTTTCCTGGTACCAAGAAACTTTGAGGTTCCCAGCCAGAGGAGACCATTCTTGTGATGTTTAATTTATTTCCATTGCACATAGGAAAGAATTCTGCCTACACTTGATTTTTTTATCAAGGAAATAGTGAGGTCTTACCTCTCTTTTCTCTTGATCTATTTGTCCTCACCATTAGTAGGCTGAATTCCCTAAGGGGATTATTCTTTTGGAATATAGTCATTTACTTGTTGTAGATAAGCACCCTCGGAATATCTTTGTTGGTTTTGCTACACCCACCTCACTGCACACATGTCAATCAGTAAAGCATCAAGCTCCTCGTCTTTTCAGTCTAAAAATTTACAGGGATGAAATATCACAGTTCCTTTTAGAATTAGAAGACACAACGACCTTAAAGCTAGATCTAATCAGGACGAAAAATCAGACTAACTCAAATTTGAGGGACATTCTAAAACGTAATTGCTTTTGAAAGTGTCAAGGTCATGAAAGACCAAAAAAAAAAAAAAAAAAACCTCTAAGGAATGGTTTCAAATAAAGGAGAGACACATGGCAACAAAATGCAATTGTGATCATACACTGGATCTTGGGACCAGAAAAAAACACAACACACACAGTTTTCCTCAGAATAAACTGCATACACACACATATACATTCACACAAACATACACACATACACATACACACACACAGCTCTAAAGGACATTATTGGGACAACTAATAATTTCTAAATATAGTCTGCAGAATAAATTACAGTGTTGTATCAACATTAAGTTTCTTGACTTTGATCATACTGTAGATAAGAAAGAGAATGTCCTTATTACTAACAAATACACCCTAAAATATTTTTTTCTTAAGATTTCATTTATTTATTTGACAGAGAGAGAGGCAGCGAGAGAGGGAACACAAGCAGGGGGAGTGGGAGAGGGAGAAGCAGGCTTTCCGCTGAGCAGGGAGCCCGATGCGGGGCTCGATCCCAGGACCCTGGGATCACGACCCGAGCCAAAGGCAGATGCTTAACGACTGAGCCACCCAGGTGCCCCCACCCTAAAATATTTAAGAATAAGGAAACAAAGGCTTCCACCTTATTTTCAAATGATTCTGAGGGGGAAAAAATGGAGAGAAAGGAGGGAAGGGGAAAAGAAGGGAGGAAGAAAAGAGTGAATGACTGAATTAAAAACCAAATGAGCATAATGTGAGTAACTGGTGCATCTGGGTAAAGGGCTTATGGGAGTTCTTTATACCATTCTTTCAACTTTTCATGAAGTCAGAAATTGTGTCAAATAAGACATTAAATAACTAATGAGCAGCCTTCAATTCAAAAGATATACACAAATTATTTAGAATGTGTTACCAGTCCTAAACAATGAGGAGAGTTGATAGTTGGAATGTTCCGGTTAATTAAATTCTGTGAGCATTCACCCAAGCTTATTTGTTGTTTGTTTGTTTGTTTGTTGTGTTTGGGTTTTTTTTTTTAAGATTTTATTTATTTATTGAGAGAGAGCATGAGCAGAGGGGAAAAGTAAAGGGAGAGGGAGAAGCAGACTCCCCACTGAGCAGGGAGCCCAATGCAGGACTCGATCCCAGGACCCTAGGATCATGACCTGAGCCAAAGGCAGACGCTTAACCAACTGAGCCACTCAGGTGTCCCCCAAGCTTATTTTGTATTAATTTAAAAACCACTCACGTAGTACCAGGCCCTCTCTTAAGCACTTTAAAATATTAGTTCACTGAACAGTAGGATTTACTTATATCCTGATATACAGATGAGGAGAGTAGGGCATAGAGAGAATAAGGGACGTGCCCAAGGTCACTCAGCTAGCAAGCAGCTACACCACGATTCAAACTCAAGCCATCTGACACCAAGGCACCTACTGTTTCAGTTCCTGTAAAATTATTTCCAAAAAGTATTAGTCCCTCTTCATGCTTTAGTAAATAGACTGAAAATAAATCTATCTTTGGGAATTCAAGACATTGATCAGCATCCTAAAGATGAGAATTCTGTTTGAGGAAAAATTCGTATAGGCACTTGGAGTGAATTTGCAAGCAGAGCAGAGCCTGGAGCCAAGGAGGTATTTTATTAACCCCTAAATAAGTTTTGCTTCATCTCTGCAAACCTGGTGAAAAACAGTGATTCAGAATTGCTGCAGGGTTCTGATTTGCTGCAGATTTATTAAAGACTTATGTCATTTTCCAAATTAAGACCAAACATGAAAGAATTCTACTAAAGTCCTTGAGTGCTTAAGCTGCCATTTTTCAAACAGATGGGAAACAACCACACTTCATATCAGAACTCCTCTAAAACATTTCAGAGAAAACCCACCAGAACCAGAACATCACACACAAAGGCTAAATTACTTTTGTTGATTTCGATGAAAGAATTCAGCATCGAAACACAACAAAAGTGGATCTTTGTCCATGCATCCACTCAGACTCATTTCCTGACAAACTCCAGGAGGAAAGCATTTCTACAAACATACAACACGGCAGATTCTCCCTTAATCACAAAGCAAAGAGTCCCTGCGCTACTTAACAGCACTGTCCTTTCCTGCCCGCCCACTAGCAGGGGAGAGTTCCAGGTTCTACCCTGCACCACCTCCAGAGTGGGTACATTTGAATAATTAGTTATTTCCAGACTCACCATCAGTCCAACTGACCTCCCACAGTGGGATCTACTGGGATGGCCTGGTGACTCCAGTTCTCAGCCCCCCAGGTACCAGGGTGCAAGGTGGAAAAATTCTTCCAGCTACTGATAGAAGATGTGACACACTTAAAAGTTTGGACATTGTGGTAAATCACTTTACCACATTAATTTCTACTCAATCAAGACAGAAGATGACATAGGTGAGAAATGTATCCTGAATTAGCAACCTGGGTTTGGGGGAGTTAAAAAAAAAGGGAGGGGGGTTATGAGTGGAAACCAGATTAAAAGATGATCCCCCTCGGTGATGTCTTGTCTGATAAACAATGGAAATTTGGAAATAGAAGTTGCCTACATAAAATAATTCACCATTTCTTCAGGCAGAAATGAGGAAAGATGTTTCCATTTCCAGGTGCTTAAATAAAAAAACCACATTGAATTGTCTCCTGGAAATTTTCAAACAGCTTTTCCACAAAAATATGTAAAACCACATGTAACCCCTCTCTTGACAAATTTATTCTGAAACCAGTATTAATGAGCTTCTTCCATTTAAGAGTGGGCTGATGAAGGTAAATGTATTTAATAGGTTATCGACGCTTATGTGAATATATTTCAAACACTAATGCCTGGTTGATGTCTCGCTGGGTTATCATTTATAATTATCCCATGATGCATGGAATTACTCTGTAATTTAGAGTATGTTCACCATCATATGTGAAAGTGGGCACGTTTTGCTGCCAAAAATGTGATATATGCATGTCATAAATTGCTTTTTTATTGCTTGCTTAAAAACATCTATGAAGAATTTACTACTGAGCCATTTTACAACATATGAAAGCAAGTTGTAAATGAGCCATTATAGACAATAACTGTGTCTATTAAATATTAAAGAATTTTATAAATGGCATTTTAATTTCAAGTGTTACCAGTACCATCTCATCTACATTAGGTGGTAGGGAGTTCTTTAAAAAGGCTCTTCCAGTTGGAGATGATTTAAATAAATTAAATAGACATGCTGTGTTTTTATAAGGTTCACACACTGTCATTTTAAGAACTGAGAAATTCCTTAAAACCACACAGCATCTTTATTTAAGTGCTGTGACACAATCCTTTCTAGTGGAATTATGGGCAAACGGTGCATTTTGTTAATGAAGAAAAACTCCAGCCTTCCAGTGACCATGAAAAGTACACAAGCAATAGTCACTAAGTGATAATGGTTCATTGAGAGCCTGTATACATAAAACAAAGAAAACAAACTGGCAAGTTACATGAAATAAGATGCACTTACCAAATTCAGGGACACCCAGCATGACTCCACAGCTTGTTGTCCAAGTGAAATCACCCAGGTCTGGGGCTGAACAAATGTGAACGGTAATGACAATTTAGCCATAAATCTCTCAAGGCCCAATTATCCTTCCTGCAGAGAGGGTTTATTTCTTTTAATTAGCCCAGTTTTTAATTGGAAATTTTCCTCTCATTTCTCATTTTTCAAATAATCAAAACAGAGTGTCCAAGGATTTTAACACAATAAATAACCAACATAAGAATATTTTGAAGGCTGCCCACAAGTTGCCACGCACTTGAATTTTTACCTAAAAAGTTTTTATGTGATGTGATCGAACTTCTACATAAAGAAGATTAATAAAGTAAGTTGTATGTAAATATCAGTAACAGCACTTCTACTACTTTAATCATTACGATCTTAGCTGGGGGATGGGGGGGTGGGGGCGGGATCTGTTCACTTACATCCAGAATCTAAACCTCTTGATGGGAAGAATGATATCTTATTTCTCCTCTACCGTCATCTCTAACATAATGCCCTGCACATCAGGGGTGTTAAATATGCTTGGTTAAATAAATGAATAAATGTAAGTCTTTTGTTTCACTCCCAAATGAATGGTCACTTCATTTCTATAGCCCTAAATTCCTCACCTGTAAACTAATATAGTTCAATTAGAAGACCAGCAAGGTGCCTTAGCTGTAATGATTCACAGAGCATTTTAGGAAAAACACAGTTTGATTCAGCTATCGGTAACATACAGCTCATGGACATATATACACAGCAAATTCAGCTGTGACAGGATTGCATAGCAAGGTAACACCCACTGCAGACAATATTGGCCATTTTAATCTATTAGTGGGATAAATGCTTCTTAAGAGCTTAATCTAAACCTTTATTAAATTTCAACCTGAAAATCATCTTTTGTTTGGCAACAGTGCCCTCCTGTGGCCAAAAAAGGAAGTCTTTTGACAGTGCTAACATTAACTGATGTAGGTTTTTGTTAGAGAGTGTGTTTTAATTTTTTAATAAAGCCATATTTATAAACAGGATATAAGCTATCCTTAAATAAACATAAGATATCAAATAATTTAGATAACCATGTCACACTAAATGACATCACAAAAACAGTTAAAATATATCAACTACTTCTAAATGAAATGGTAATTATTTATATGGAATACTACAATAGAATAAACACCAGACCATATTGGGATTTAGTATTTGTTGCTTCTCCCTGTTATTCCTACAACACAAGTCAATGTTACAATCTATCAAAGGTCCCCAGGCTATTTAAAGATGCTCGGGGCTCCTGGGTGGCTCAGTCGTTTAGCATCTGCCTTCGGCTCAGGTCATGATCCCGGGGTCCTGGGATCGAGCCCCACATCGGGCTCCCTGCTCCGCGGGAAGCCTGCTTCTCCCTCTCCCACTCCCCCTGCTTGTGTTCCCTCTCTTGCTGTGTCTGTCTCTGTCAAATAAATAAATAAAATCTTTAAAAAATAAATAAATAAAGATGCTCAAAATACCCAGCCTGTATATACTAAAAGCCTAGTAGGTACTGCTTTACACCAGTATGTACGGGGGGGAATAAAGAATAGGACTAATTCCTGTCCATCCAGAAGTGATCATCTAATTGGAAAAGACAAACATACATAGGGCAACCAAGAGCGTAGGTCATTGATATTTGGTATTGTCTTTCAGAATATAATCATAAATATAAAGACTAACAATGTCAAGAAAAGTAAAATCGGGGAGGACTTCTGTAATCCAGGAAGGCTTTCTAGAAGAGGTAACAATACAGACAGCAGAAGGAATAAAGGAACATTTGGAGAACAGAGTAAAGAGGTGTTTGGGGGTTTTTAAATTTGGGGTTTTGTTTTTTGTTGTTGACGGAGGAAGGTCTGTATGCATGTGTGGTTTTGTTTGGCTTTGCTCTGATCTGAGATGGTGAAGGAGGGAAAAAGGCCACTAAAGGAAACCACAGAACTCAGGGAAAGGGGGAAAGGAGCGGAGGCAGGTAAAAGGACTGACCCTATGTGGAAGTCCTACAGAAGAGCTGGACACCATCTTCTCTGTTGTCTTCAGGTTCGTGGGTCACCTCTGCGGGATTCCTTCAACAAGTATTTTTTTATCAACTCTCCTGCACCAGACCCTGTGTTGGGTGCTGTGCGCAGAGGATGGATAAGGTCCCGGGAGTCCTGGAGTTTGTGTTCCGGCACGGGGAGACGGGCAGACAGGTAAACGAGCATGAATAAGAGAACTGTGGGTTGAGTTAAGTGTAACCAAGAAAACGAAAGTGAAGAGTGTAACAGAGACTGGTTGGCCTTGGAGGACGAGAAGCTACCTGGACTGAGTGCTCAGGGAGGGCCTGTCTGAGAAGGTGATTCTGACATATGGTGAATGACAAAAATGTGGACTTCCGGGGGAAAAAGATCCCAGGGAGAGAAACAGCACGGGCCTGCAGGAACCACAAGCCAAACTAAGCCTGGTATAGTCAGGAGCAGAGAGGCAGTCAGAGTGGAGCTAGGGAAGTGAGGGGTACGAGATGATGTCAGAGAGATCCCAGGGGCAGAGGACGAGAGAGCTTGCAAATCATAGAGGGGAGGTGGGATTTGATTCCACATGTGCTGTGAGAGTTTTAAACAGGACAGAAGTTGAAGATGGGTTAGGTTTCAAAAGTGCCCTCCAGGGCACCTGGCTCAGTCTGTTAAGCATCTGCCTTCGGCTCAGGTCGTGATCCCAGGGTCCTTGGATGGAGCCCCACATCGGGCTCCCTGCTCTGCAGGAAGCCTGCTTCTCCCTCTCCCTCTGCCTGCCGCTGCCCCTGCTTGTGCTCTCTCTCTCTGTCAAATAAATAAATACCATCTTTAAAAAAAAAAGTGCCCTCCAGCTGCTAGATGGAGAATGCACTCTGAGGAGCAGATGCTGAGACTACTGCAGCGGTCCAAGCAAGACACGGTGATGGTTTAAAGCAGGATGGGGACAAAAGAGCCAAAGAAAAACTCATGTTCCAAAGCCTAAAACAATGCTTGCATACAACAGGTTCCTAATAAATGTTGGTGAATGAATGAGCGAGTGCCTAATCGAGAGAGTAGGTAAAACTCCCCTTTTCCCTTCATTAATCCTCTCTAGGGCTGGCGTCTATATTACCAGTGAGTTCAACAAAATTACTAACTGCCTTATCTATGCCCTCAAGAGAAGAAAAACTAGCAAAACATTTTATCAACTGCTTGCTTGGTGCACACTAAGGTCTCAACCTAGTAGTGTAAGTAGTGTAAGAGGATGAATTTGGACTTGAAGCTAATGTAACATTGTGTGACAAGTACACTGCAATTAACAAAGAGAGAGAGACAGAATGAATTTAGCCAGCTATCGCTAAAGTAGAGCACCAACGAGGTCAGACTGCTTTAAGATCTCCTCTTACATACATTACTGGGTTATCTCTGACACTCAGTGTGGAGGCAAACTAATGAACCAACTTGCAAGGTCCAAGCCTCAGGTCTTGGCACCAACTTTTTTTGTTACAGGCTTTGCACATCTTAACATCAATTATATTTCACTCTTCACTTTAGCTACTAGGAAGCTCAGAGCCAAATTTATCATCTACCTTCAGCAAGTGAATAGAACTTTTCACCATGCATTTTATATACTAAATTTATACTTAGTTGGTTCTACGTTCCCTCTATCTTTCATTTCACTAAATACTTTTAAAGGCTTTCTCAAGTCTGTTTTGATGGGGACAGACACAAATACATGAATATATGAACAAGACAACATTATCTAATATTCTTTAACGAATTCAAAGTTCAATTTTTCCTATCTCTTCATCCACTTCCCTTTTGTCTACCCATTCAACTTGCCCTACCAAAAGTCAAAATTCCCACCTTGACATGGCCACCTAAGGGTAAAAGCATTATCTCCAAATCATAAAATGAAAAATGTCACCGAGACTATACAACACAGGAATTAACAGGCAGTGAATCACGTTGGGATTCACGGATGGGTTTCCTGGTAGGTAACAGGGTGGGAGGGAATGGGTCCAAGGACCGGGAGGGTTTGGTTTCTGTGAGGAACAAAGTCTGTTGCATACAACATAGGGAAGCAAGCGGAGAGGGGACCAGGGAGAAGACAAAGGACAAAGGGATCGGATGGGAAGAGAGTCCAAGGACACATGTTTTACAGCTTTAACAGAGCTCAGTCCTGGCTCACGGTGATTCAAACCAGACATGTCGTCTGAAATTAAGATCCTGATGATATGTGTGATCCCAGAGTCCAGAAAAACGTTCATGGGCCCTAGGAAACAGTGGAAAGCCACACCTGATGGTTTTAGATTTTAAGTCAAAAGAAGAGAATCAAAGAATCTGATAGCGTGGTAATACTTTAACAGATGGGTATTCAGCTCCAACACTGGACCCCTCAGTTCACTTCTCATCTCATTTAATCCTCGAAATAATCTGATAAGGCAATTCCGTTTTATTTTGTTGTCAATCTTTATTTAACAAGGGAGAAAGTAAGTCATTCCGCTTACTCACCCAAGAGCACAAAACAAGTAAGAGGTGGACTCAGGATTCCGAACTGGGCTGAGAGATTCCACCCTCTGGGAAGAAAGGGGAGTTTAAAATAGAAAAAAAAAAAAAAAAAAGCCTGGAAAACCCAGAGAGGGGGCTGGAGATAGTACGTGCTCAGTCAAGACTGAAGACCAGGGTTTGTGCAACACAGAAAATCCCACTCAGAACGTCTCACAGTCTGGGGATGGAGTTGTTGAGAAGGACAGAGTCTTCCTAACAACTGGCCACAGTTGAAGAAGGATGACATCGCATAAATTCCAGCCACATATCTACTTTTTCCTGTGTAAACATTATAAAATATATCAAATATTTCCAGTGAAAAACTGCCATCTGAGTTGAGATAGGCTCTAAGTGTAAAAACCACATCGGATCTGAGAGACTTAGTACAAAAGAAAGAACCACCTCATTAATAATTGTAAATATTAATTGCACTTTGAAATGACAGAAGTTTAGATAGGGGGTTAAATAAAATTTTGAAAGTGAAACACAAGATCCAGGCTTATCGGTGTAACCACAAGTGTTATCCACAGATACAATACACTCCGGATTATTTTTTTCTTCATTTGGAAAGACCTTTTGGCGTTCACAGCAATTGTCTTAAACTCCTCCTATGATTTGATATCTGACTCAGATAATGGCCTGAGGCCATTCCTCTTATTCAAGACCGAAAAACACAAAACAAAACAAAAAACCCAGCTTACATTTATAATGCATTACAACCAGAAACTGAGTTTTAAGACATTTCTAGCCCAGTCCACATTTTCACACAAGTATTCACTAATCGTGTTTCTTTTGGGCATCAGGGAAACATTCTGACAGCAAGTATGCCCATATAAGGAAATATAAGGAAATCGTGGGGTCATGATCCCATAATTCCAACACACAAGAGATGCACCACACACTTGAAGAGACTTCTAAAGCAGAAAAACACAGGAAGCCAGGAAGAATAACCACTCTTTCTAGTCATAAATATATGCTCTCAAGGTAATAAATGCCCTATTCATCCCCAGAAGGAAGAAATGCATATAAAAACTAAGATTATCATAATCTGCTGCATAACATAAAAATACACAAAATGTAGATTTATCTTTGTGACAGACAGGATGTTTAAAATTTAATTAAGATAACAGATACCTGAAACCCCATCAATTGTAATCAATTCCAAAGCACCTTTGTAAACACGAGGGCATGAGAGAGCAGAAACAATGAAGTTCCAATATGATCCAGTCTTTCATAGCCTTCCTGCCTCAGGGCTTTTGCCCATGTCATTTCTTTGGTTCAGAGCCAAACACACTGATCTGTCCTTCTCCACCTGGTTAATTCCTGCTCAATCTTCATTTCTCAGGACAGCCATAACCTCCTCGGAGAGGCACTTACCTATATTACTAAGTAAAATCTCTAAATTTTAGCCTTTTCTTCTTGATTATTCAGAACTGCATTGTTATACTCATGTGGGTCTCCCCCGTAAGACCCGAAGCTCCATGAAGACAAGAATAGGTGTCCTCTCAGCATTGCATCTCATCTCCAGCCCTTGGTACTGGACCTGACATGTACCAAACATTCAACACATATTTGTTGAATCAATAAATAAATCTGAAAACCTAACCTGAAGTAGGATGTCCAATCCCCTATCCCCAACAAATTCGGGTTTTCAATCACCGTATTCACCCTGTGGCAAAATCTTTAACTATATACACTTTCTTAGGTGTGAACCCAACTCAGAACTCTGGCTTTCCCTGAGAACATCCCAGCCCCCCACCAAACCTCTTAAGAACCGCAGGGCAGTACGGTTTGTTCCATGATTCAGCCACCCATGGCGAAAATTCAAGCCACGCCAAGTGAAGTTTCTTCCTCCTGGAACTGAGAATTGAGACTGAGAGACAGCTAGTCTCTTAGTCATTTAGGAATAAACTCTTGAAGGAGAGAGACACAGATTTGGGAGTTGTGGGGTGCCCATCTCTCCCTCAGTACACATAGGGGCACAAGAAAAGCCGGTCTGCACAGAGACAAGATTGACACAGCCATTCAAAGAGCAGAAATGAGACAGAGGACATGATCCAGGTCCCAGAAGGTTGTTCTATTTTTAGCCTTTCCTTGGCCTGCCTTCAACCTTTCCCTTGTATTCCATAAGAACTCCTAAAGATTTTTTAAAAGAATAATTTTCACCTTTGGCCTAGCTAGAGTGAGTTTTTAGTTGACTCCAAATAGAATTACCCGCATTTCCTAGACGGGTAAACTGAGACCCCAGAAATTACCTTCCCAAGGTAACAAAGCTAATTGGTGGTACCTCTGGGGTTCATACCCAAGCCTCCCCAAACAAGAACAACTCTGTCTGCCCTGTCCAGCTGGGAGCTCCTAGCCATGTGGGCCATTAAATGTGAGTTAACTTCCATGAAATAAAACTTTAAATTGAGTTCATCAGTGGCACTAGGCACATTTCCAGTGCTCAACAGCTCCACGTAGTGAATGGTATATTATAGAGCACATTTATAGAACATCTCCACCCCTGCAGAAAGTTCTATTGGACAGCACTGGATCCATGAAGGGTCCCCTTAATTTGAAAACTCTAAAATGAGATGAGAGGGGCAGAGCAAGATGGCGGAGGAGTAGGAGACCTGGATTTCGTCTCCTCTCAGGAATTCAGCTGGATAGGGATCGAACTAATCTGAACACCTACGAACTCAACAGGAGATCAAAGAAAAGAAGAGCAACAACTCTCTGAACAGAAAAGCGACCACTTACTGGAAGGTAGGACGTGTGGAGAAGTGAATCCGAGGCGATATTCGGGAGGATAGACGGCAGGGGAGGGGCCTCCGTCGGCCGCTTCTGGCAAGTGATAGAACCACGGAGCATAAAATCGGAACTTTTAGAAGTCTGCTCCGCTGAGGGACGTCACTCCGGTGGCTAAGCGGGGGGTGGAACCCTCGTGGGACAGTGTGGTCTCAGGACCCTGGGGGTCACAGAAAGTCCGGGGGTGCCTGAGTGCAGCAGAGCTCCCAGGTATCAGAGCGGGGAAGCCAGCTGCAGAGACAGAGCCCAGGCACGGGCTCTCAGCTCGGGGTTGCCATAAACCATGATCCGCGGCACAGTTGGGCCACTGCTCCTCCAGCAGGGACCCAACAAGCGGCAGATCTGGGGAGACTCACCTTCTTCCCCCGGGAGGAGTGGCGCGGGAGCGCACGGCAGGGATCTGCTGGGTTTGGAGACTCCACACGGGGTCGGGTGCCAGAGATAGAAACGTGCGGTCACAGGCCGGGTGAGCACGGAGTGCAGCCGGAGACCAGGGAGACGGGAGTGATTGACTGCTTTTCTCGGGGGCTCACTGAGGAGCGGGGCCCCGAGTTCTCAGCTCCTCCGAGGTGGAGATTGGGAGGCTGCCATTTTCACTCTCCGCCTCCAAAGCTGTACGGAAAGCTTGCAGGGAACAAAAGCTCCTGAGAGCAAACCCGAGCAGATTACTTAGCCCGGACCGGGCAAAGGTGGGGCAATTCCGCCTCCAGCAAAGACTTTTGGAAACCACGGCAACAGGCCCCTCCCCCAGAAGATCAGCGAGAACAGCCAGCCAAGACCAAGTTTACCGATCAATGAGAATGGCAGAACTCCAGCGCTAGGGGAATAATGCACATGGAATTCATGGCTTTTTTACCATGATTCTTTAGTCTTTCAAAGTTAATTTTTTTTTAACTTTTTTTTTTTTGAATTTTTCTTTTTCCCTTTTTCAACCAACATCTTATCAATCCCTTTTTTAAAAAAACATTTTTATTTTTCATTTTTATTTTTCATTTTTAGAGTCATATTCTATCCCTTCATAGTAGTTACCTGTATTTTTGGCATATATATATAAGTTGTTCTCCCTTTAAAATTTGAGATACTTTCTTCTAACAGATCAAAATATACCCTAAATCTCTATTGTATGGTTTTTTTCTACTCCCCTGCCTGATCACATTCTCTCCCTTTTTTTTCTCTCTCTTTTTTTTAAATCCTCTTCTTTCTTTTTTCAAACAACTTCTTCTCAATTCCTTTTATAAAATTTTTTATAATTTCCATCTTTACAGTCATATTCCATCCCTTCATCATATCAACCCTTATTTTTGTACATATATAAGTTTTTCTTTCTTTAAAATTTTGGGAGGCACTTTCTTCTAACAGACCAAATACACCCAAAATCTAGTGTGTGGCACTGATCTATATACCAGCCTGATCATATTTGATCACATTCTGTTTTTTTTGTTTTGTTCTATTTTTGTTTCTTTCTATCTTTATCTTTTTCTTTTCCTTTTTTTTTTTCTTTTTCTTTTTTCTCTCTTTCCCTTTCTTTTCCCATGGCTTCGGTCTTTTCTGATTTGTTTAGAGTATATTTTCTGGGAACGTTGTTACCCTGTTAGCATTTTGTTCTCTCATTTCTATTCTACTCTGCACAAAATGACAAGATGGAAAAAATCACCTCAACAAAAAGAACAAGACGTAGTACAGACTGCCAGGGACCTACTCAATACGGACATTAGTACGGTGTCAAATCTAGAGTTCAGAATCATGACTTTAAAGATACTAGCTGGGCTTGAAAAAAGCATGGAAGTTATTAGAGAAACCCTTTCTGGAGAAGTAAAAGAACTAAAATCTAACCAAGTAGAAATCAAAAAGGCTATCAATGAGGTGCAATCAAATATGGGGGCGCTAACTGCTAGGATAAATGAGGCAGAAGAGTGAATCCGTGATATAGAAGACCAAATGATGGAAAATAAAGAAGCTGAGAAAAAGAGAGATAAACAACTACTGGATCACGAGGGCAGAATTCGAGAGATAAGCGATACCATAAGACGAAACAACATTAGAATAATTGGGATCCCAGAAGAAGAAAGAGAGAGAGGGGCAGAAGGTATAATGGAACAAATTATAGCAGAGAACTTCCCTAATTTGGGGAAGGAAACAGGCATCAAAATCCAGGAAGCACAGAGAACCCCTCTCAAAATCAATAAAAATAGGTCAACACCCCGACATCTAATAGTATAACTTACGAGTCTCAGAGACAAAGAGAAAATCCTGAAAGCAGCTCGGGAGAAGAGATATGTAACCTACAATGGTAGAAACATTAGATTGGCAACAGACCTATCCACAGAGACCTGGCAGGCCAGAAAGGACTGGCAAGACATATTCAGAGCACTAAATGAGAAAAAGATGCAGCCAAGAATACTATATCCAGCTAGGCTGTCATTGAAAATTGAAGGAGAGATAAAAAGCTTCCAGGACAAACAAAAACTAAAGGAATTTGCAAACACGAAACCAGCCCTACAAGAAATCTTGAAAGGGCTCCTCTAAGCAAAGAGAGAGCCTAAAAGCAACATAGACCAGAAAGGAACACAGACAATATACAGTAACAGTCACCTTACAGGCAATACAATGGCACTAAACTCCTATCTTTCAATAGTTACCCTGAATGTAAATGGGCTAAATGCCCCAATCAAAAGACACAGGCTATCAGATTGGATTAAAAAACAAGACCCATCAATATGCTGTCTGCAAGAGACTCATTTTAGACCCAAAGACACCCCCAGATGGAAAGTGAGGGGGTGGAAAACCATTTACCATGCTAATGGACACCAAAAGAAAGCTGGGGTGGCAATCCTTATATCAGACAAATTAGATTTTAAACCAAAGACTGTAATAAGAGATGAGGAAGGACACTATATCATACTTAAAGGCTCTATCCAACAAGAAGATCTAACAATTGTAAATATCTATGCCGCTAACATGGGAGCAGCCAATTATATAAGGCAATTAATAACAAAAGCAAAGAAGCACATCGACAACAATACAATAATAGTGGGGGACTTTAACACCCCCCTCACTGAAATGGACAGATCGTCTAAGCAAAAGATCAACAAGGAAATAAAGACTTTAAATGACACATGGACCAAATGGACTTCACAGACATATTCAGAACATTCCATCCCAAAGCAACGGAATACACATTCTTCTCTAGTGCCCATGGAACATTCTCCAGAATAGATCACATCCTAGGTCATAAATCAGGTCTCAACCGGTACCAAAAGATTGGGATCATTCCCTGCCTATTTTCAGACCACAATGCTTTGAAACTAGACTCAATCACAAGAGGAAAGTCGGAAAGAACTCAAATACATGGAGGCTAAAGAGCATCCTACTAAAGAATGAATGGGTCAACCAGGAAATTAAAGAAGAATTTAAAAAAATTCATGGAAACCAATGAAAATGAAAACACAACTATTCGAAATCTTTGGGATGCAGCAAAGGCAGTCCTAAGAGGAAAGTATATAGCAATACAAACCTTTCTCAAGAAACAAGAAAGGTCTCAAGTACACAACCTAACCCTACACCTAAAGGAGCTGGAGAAAGAACAGCAAATAAAGCCTATACCCAGCAGGAGAAGAGAAATAATAAAGATCAGAGCAGAAATCAATGAAACAAAAACTAAAAGAACAGTAGAACAGATCAACGAAACTAGGAGCTGGTTCTTTGAAAGAATTAACAAGATGGATAAACCCCTGGTCAGAATTATCAAAAAGAAAAGAGAAATCACCCAAATCAACAAAATCATGAATGAAAGAGGAGAGATCACAACCAATACCAAAGAAATACAAACACTTATAAGAACTTATTATGAGCAACTCTATGCCAGCAAATTAGATAACCTGGAAGAAATGGATGCATTTCTAGAGATGTATCAACTACCAAAACTGAACCAGGAAGAAATAGAAAACCTGAACAGACCTATAACCACTAAGGACATTGAAGCAGTCATCAAAAATCTCCCAACAAACAAAAGCCCAGGGCCAGATGGCTTCCCAGGGGAATTCTACCAGCATTTAAAGAAGAATTAATACCTATTCTTCTGAAACTGTTCCAAAAAATAGAAATGGAAGGAAAACTTCCAAACTCATTTTATGAGGCCACCATTACCTTGATCCCTAAACCAGACAAAGACCCCATCAAAAAGGAGAACTACAGACCAATATCCCTGATGAACATGGATGCAAAAATTCTCACCAAAATACTAGCCAATAGGATCCAACAGTACATTAAAAGGATTATTCACCACGATCAAGTGGGATTTATCCCTGGGCTGCAAGGTTGGTTCAACATCCGCAAATCAATCAATGTGATACAATACATTAACAAAAGAAAGAACAAGAATCATATGATCCTCTCAATAGATGCAGAAAAAGCATTTGACAAAGTACAGCATCCTTTCTTGATCAAAACTCTTGAGAGTAGAGGGATAGAGGGTACATACCTCAATATCATAAAAGCCATCTATGAAAAACCTACAGCGAATATCATTCTCAATGGGGAAAAACTGAGAGCTTTCCCCCTAAGGTCAGGAACGCGGCAGGGATGTCCACTCTCACCACTGCTATTCAACATAGTATTAGAAGTCCTAGCCACAGCAATCAGACAACAAAAAGAAATAAAAGGCATCCAAATCGGCAAAGAAGAAGTCAAACTCTCACTCTTTGCAGATGAGATGATAGTTTATGTGGAAAACCCCAAAGACTCCACCCGAAAACTGCTAGAACTCATACAGGAATTCAGTCAAGTGGCAGGATATAAAATCAATGCACAGAAGTCAGTGGCATTCCTATACACCAACAACAAGACAGAAGAAAGAGAAATTAAGGAGTCGATCCCATTTACAATTGCACCCAAAACCATAAGATACCTAGGAATAAATCTAACCAAAGAGGCAAAGGATCTGTACTCAGAAAACTATAAAATACTCATGAAAGAAATGGAGGAAGACACAAAGAAATGGAAAAACGTTCCATGCTCATGGATTGGAAGAACAAATATTGTGAAGATGTCAATGCTACCTAGAGCAATCTACACATTCCATGCAATCCCCATCAAAATACCATCCACTTTTTTCAAAGAAATGGAACAAATCATCCTAAAATTTGTATGGAACCAGAAAAGACCCCGCATAGCCAGAGGAATGTTGAAAAAGAAAAGCAAAGATGGTGGCATCACAATTCCAGACTTCCAGCTCTATTACAAAGCTGTCATCATCAAGACAGTATGGTACTGGCACAAAAACAGACACATAAATCAATGGAACAGAATAGAGAGCCCAGAAATGGACCCTCAACTCTATGGTCAACTAATCTTCCACAAAGCAGGAAAGAATGTCCAATGGAAAAAAGACAGTCTCTTCAACAAATGGTGTTGGGAAAATTGGACAGCCACATGCAGAAGAATGAAACTCGACCATTTCCTTACACCACACACAAAAATAGACTCCAAATGGTTGAAAGACCTCAGTGTGAGATAGGAGTCCATCAACATCCTAAAGGAGAACACAGGCAGCAACCTCTTCGACCTCAGCCGCAGCAACTTCTTCCTAGAAACATCGCCAAAGGCAAGGGAAGCAAGGGCAAAAATGAACTATTGGGACCTCATCAAGATAAAAAGCTTTTGCAAAGCAAAGGAAACAGTCAACAAAACCAAAAGACAACCGACAGAATGGGAGAAGATATTTGCAAATGACATATCAGATAAAGGGCTAGTATCCAAAATCTATAAAGAACTTATCAAACTCAACACCCAAAGAACAAATAATCCAATCAAGAAATGGGCAGAAGACATGAACAGACATTTTTCCAAAGAAGACATCCAAATGGCCAACAGACACATGAAAAAGTGCTCAATATCGCTCGGCATCAGGGAAATCCAAATCAAAACCTCAATGAGATACTACCTCACACCAATCAGAATGGCTAAAATTAACAAGTCAGGAAATGACAGATGTTGGCGGGGATGCGGAGAAAGGGGAACCCTCCTACACTGTTGGTGGGAATGCAAGCTGGTGCAGCCACTCTGGAAAACAGTATGGAGGTTCCTCAAAAAGTTGAAAATAGAGCTACCATACGAACCAGCAATTGCACTACTGGGTATTTACCCCAAAGATACCAAAGTAGGGATCCGAAAGGGTACGTGCACCCCGATGTTTATAGCAGCAATGTCCACAATAGCCAAACTGTGGAAAGCGCCAAGATGTCCATCGATAGATGAATGGATAAAGAAGATGTGGTATATATATACAATGGAATATTATGCAGCCATCAAAAGGAATGAGATCTTGCCATTTGCAATGACATGGATGGAACTGGAGGGTATTATGCTGAGCGAAATAAGTCAATCAGAGAAAGACATGTATCATATGACCTCACTGATATGAGGAATTCTTAATCTCAGGAAACAAACTGAGGGTTGCTGGAGTGGGGGGGGGGGGTGGGAGGGATGGGGTGACTGGGTGATGGACACTGGGGAGGGTATGTGCTCTGGTAAGCACTGTGAATTGTGCAAGACTGTTGAATCTCAGATCTGTACCTCTGAAACAAATAATGCAATATATGTTAAGGAAAAAAAAAAAAGAAGATAGCAGGAGGGGAAGAATGAAGGGGGGGATATCGCAGGGGTAGACGAACATGAGAGACGATGGGCTCTGAAAAACAAACTGAGGGTTCTAGAGGGGAGGTGGGTGGGAGGATAGGTTAGCCTGGTGATGGGTATTGAGGAGGGCACGTTCTGCATGGAGCACTGGGTGTTGTCACCAACAATGAATCATGGAACACTACATCTAAAATAAATGATGTAATGTATGGGGATTAACATAACAATAAAAAAAATAAACTCTATGAAAAAAAAAGAAAACACTAAAATGAACTCTAAAATGAACCAAAATGGCACCTCGGAAGGAATAACCCACACAGGAAGAAAAAAACTGACAAAAATCTATCCATAATATCCTCACAAGGGGGTGCTTGGGGGGTGCAGTCGGTTGGGTGTCTGGCTCTTGGTTTCAGCTCAGGTCATGATCTCAGAGCCCTAGATCGAGCCCCAAGTCAGGCTCTGCCCTTGGCGTGGAGTCTGCCTGGGATTCTCTCTCCCTCTCCCTCTGCTCCTCCTCCTCATGCTCTCTCTCTCGCTCTCTCTCTCTCAAATAAATAATCTTTAAAAAAATAAGATAAGATAAGGTAAAATAAAATATCCTCAGAGGGATAAGAGGGTCTGTAACCAAGAAACAAATTCAGGGTGTTATTTAAAGAAGAAAAGAGGGGACACCTAGCTGGCTCAGTTGGAAGAGGACGAGACTCTTGATCTCAGGGTTGTGAGTTCAAGCCCCACTTTGGGTGTAAAGATTACTTAAATAAATAAATATTTTTTAAAAAGAGAGAGAGACAAGAAATATTCAGGAGACAAACAAGAAAATCAGTAGAAGGAAGATAAGGAAATTTGCCAAAAAGTAAAACAAAAAGACAAACAGATGGGAGCTAGGAGAGAAACATAAGAAACTTAGAGTGTCAGGCAAGGAATTCCAGGACCCAGATATTAAGAGTTCTGCTAAGAAGAGAGACAGAGAAAATGCAAGGGAGAGAATCATCAAAGAAAACATTTTTATTTCCAGAAATGAAGGACATAAGTTTCCAAATTGAAAGGGTTGAGTTGACAGCACAATGGTTGAAAACAGACACACACCAGAACACTGGAGACAAACAGAAGATCCTTAAAGTTTCCAGAAAGATAAAAAATAGGTCAAATGCAAAGGAATTCAGCTTCCAAAATATTTACTGCTCAAGCATACCTTCTAAGAAATGCAAATGGAGGGGCTGCTCCACCAAAATCAAGAAATAAGCTGAGAAAATCTTCCTATGTGGGATGCAGTAAACATGATATCCAACACAGGTGTTCAGGAGAACTCAAGCTGTTTTAACAAAAAGACCCAACAACTCATGGCTCAAACAAAAGTTCATTTCTCAAGAAAGAAAGACAGAAAGAAAGATAGATTTATAGCAGCAATGTCCATAATAGCCAAACTATGGAAAGAGCCAAGATGTCCATCAACAGATGAATGGATAAAGAAGATGTGGTGTGTACACACACACACACACACACACACACACACACACACTGGAATATTATGCAGCCATCCAAAGGAACGAAATCTTGCCATTTGCAGCGACGTGGGTGGAACTAGAGGGTATTATGCTAAGCGAAATAAGTCAATCAGAGAAAGACATGTATCACATGATCTCACTGATATGAGGAATTCTTTTTTTTTTTTTTTTAAGATTTATTTATTTGACAGAGAGAGACACAGCGAGATAGGGAACACAAGCAGGGGGAGTGGGAGAGGGAGAAGCAGGCTTCCCACTGAGCAGGGAGCCCGATGTGGGGCTCGATCCCAGGACCCTGAGATCATGACCTGAGCCAAAGGCAGACACTCAACGACTGAGCCACCCAGGCGCCCCTGATATGAGGAATTCTTAATCTCAGGAAACAAACTGAGGGTTGCTGGAGTGGGGGGTGGGGTGGGAGGGATGGGGTGGCTGAGTGATAGACATTGGGGACGGTATGTGCTATGGTAAGCGCTGTGAATTGTGCAAGACTGTTGAATCACAGATCTGTAGCTCTGAAGCAAATAATACATTTTATGTTAAAAAAAGAAAAAAGAAGAAGAAGATAGTAGGAAGGGAAAAATGAAGAGGGGGGAATCGGAGGGGGAGATGAACCATGAGAGACGATGGACTCTGAGAAACAAACTGAGGGTTCTAGAGGGGAGGGGGGTGGGGGGATGGGTTAGCCTGGTGATGGGTATTAAAGAGGGCACGTACTGCATGGAGCACTGGGTGTTATACGCAAACAATGAATCATGGAACACTACATCAAAAACTAATGATGTAATGTATGGTGATTAACATAACATAATAAAATAAAATTTTTTTAAAAAGAGAGACAAAAAAGAAAAGAAAGAAAGAGAGAGAGAGAGAAAAACTGCAGAAGCTCACTTCAGCCGATACACTAAATACAGTGGAAGACACTGGAATCTGGGTTGATCTCGCCAACCCAAAATGTGGGTTCTTGTTCCCACTGTTCACATCTGTTCAACAGGCAAATCATGGGACCTCTCTGAACCTCAAGTTCTTCATCTTGAAAATGGATTATAAAATAGCTACCTGGGCTACAGTAAAGTTAAATGAGGCATGTACAGAGTAAGACACCCATTCTAATATGAGCCGTTGTAATGACTTCCAGAACCCCTGTAAATGCCCTGCTCTGCCCTGAGGGTTTTCTTTGCATGAACTCAATTAATCCTCCCCAGATGAGTTGAGGTAAGTGCTGTCATTATCCCATTTACAGAGGAGGAATTTGGATGCAGGGAAGTAATGCGACTTGCCCAAGATCAGCTACCAAGCGGCAGAGCGGGGATAGGGACCCAGGTTCCAGAGTCTGCTCTCCCTACCATTGGGCAACACTGTCTTTCCAACATCTAGAAATGAGCACTCACCCCTCTCTTTCCCCACCCCTACCACCACTTTTTTCAGCCAATCCCGGTATCGTTCACTTTGTGGATACACACTCTAGTTATAATCTTGTCTTCGGGCTGTCTCTTCTAATATTTTCACCTTGTGTGCATATATATGTTTGTCTACAGGTCTGAAACCTTCCTGGACCTGAAAACACTTGATGTCAAAACACAACTCAGCCTTGTTCACGCCACGGCGATATGCAAAGCAGTAATCAGCAAACAGATCTTGCCTGAGAAAACCTGACAAACCAAGTTAGTAAAATCACTTTCCAAAGTATTTTCAATCTAATAAGTAATTTCAGACATCATTGGTTCTTCCAATCAATGGCCATTTCTATAACAGATGAAAGAAACCAAAAGAAAGAAAAAAAAAAAAAAGGCAGACACAGGAATCCTGAGAGGTAACATCCCAGGGTCCTAACTCTCGTCATTAACATGGCTCTGACCTAGAATAACGGCAGGTACCTCGCTGGCAAAGCTTTCCTTTGACCAACATTTGCCAAGCATCTCCTGTGAGGCAGACACTGGAGCAAACCGAAGCTTTAGCCCAGGACTTAAAGCAACCGCTGATCCTGAGAATGGGGCTTCTGAATCTGGGGTCCTTGGGTAGAATTCAGGGGTCCGTGAACTGGGATGAAGAAAAAAAAATGATATCTTTCTTTTCACTAAGCTCTATTTGAAGCCCA
Source organism: Phoca vitulina (assembly GCF_004348235.1). Lineage (NCBI taxonomy): Eukaryota > Metazoa > Chordata > Mammalia > Carnivora > Phocidae > Phoca > Phoca vitulina. The sequence continues at coordinate 25,052,945 of NW_022589716.1, forward strand.
TCACATCCCTCAATGATAAAAGTCAGCAACAAATGACAGGGGTTATGTAGCAGTTCCTACGACGTGGTCACACATAGAAACCACAGGTATTTTCAAGTCACATTACAGTTTGTGGTGTATACCTCGAAATCTGTGTCCGTGGCCACTCCATAATTATATAGCTCACAGATCTGCCCATAGAGCATGCTGTTTAATGCACTAATACAAAAGTGCGTGTTCTATATCACAAACTGCCTTAATGTTGTGATCACTACATGACAAGTCAGTTGGCTTCCTTTGTAATCCTATGGATTTTGTTTTATGCGCTTTAAAACATATTCTGAGACAAGACCCACTGGCCTCAGCAAACCTCCAAAAGGACCTATGGCACCAAAGAGGTTAAAGGATCTAGATCCCAGGGGTTGGCAAAACCAATTGCAGTATCACAGCTACCTTCTCCCTCTTTCCCCCTCCTGCCCTACGAAAGCCGGACCTTGCACCCATCAATTCTGTCAGTACTGACACAGGAAGTTGGAAAGAAAACTCACAGATGATGCACTGACATCTGTGTAAGGCATAAACCAGTCACAGAAGCACCAGGAAAGAGCTGCAGAATGATTTTTGCAAGGTTAAAAAAAAAACCACAATTTGCCCTGTATAGAAAGCACCATCGTTTCAAGTACTTCTTGCAACCACTATTTGTAATGTATTCCAACTTGCAAGTGTAGAAATGGCCTCATTATCCCCACAGAGGTCCTTCAGAAGGTCTATTTCAAAGCAAGCACATTTGAAAGTTAGCCCGCAATCTAAAAGCCAGAGCTATAAATACGCATGGCCTGGGAAAGCAAGAGCGAACTGGATTCCATGATTGCATCTTCAAGGAAGAAACTGGCAGAGCTGGAGGCCAGCAGATTGCTCAGTGAACAGCTGTAAAAGGGAGATGAAGTGTCAGAGATCTTTAGGGTAACAGGTGTCAGAAGTCCAAGGGCAAAGAGACCCCCGTCATCCTGAAAGAGATAAAATACACATGCAGGCAAGCATTAACAAAGAGGTTCATAAAAGCTTTCCCGATGTAATACTGCAAGTGTCTGTGCAGGTGACAAAGGGCAGGCAACAACGAAGTGAAGGTACCAGTACGAATGGGGTCTCAGGATGGGTTCGCCACCGAGCAGAGCCCAAGACAACGACATACAGGTGCATAAATGAGGTCGCTGCCTCAAACAGTGGCAGCCGGATTCCTTAGGGCCTCTCAAGAAGCATAAGAATGGCTCCCAGAACCGTCCACCGAAAGACAGCAGGTAGAAGCATTTATCCACTAGATTTCCATCAGAGACATTACCTCCCAGGTTTGCTGGGTCGCCCTTGCTGTGACAGACAAGACCTGTGAGGAAGGCAGAAAGACACTCGGCAGAAGCTAGGGACAGAACATGAGCAGCTCGAGCGGCTCATATGCGCTCGTACCTTGTGCTATAGCCCTCAGCTCCCCAGAGATTCACCGCTGAACTTGCAAGGAATAGTCCTTTGAAGCTGCCGAGGGCTGAGGGATATATGTCATGAGATTGCAGAGGTACCTGCCACCAGGGGCAAAGGAGGAACGCAGCCTTTTCTCTCCTAGAGCAGCTTTCCTGCACTGAATTTTAAACTTCGTTCACTCACCAAGTAGATCTGAGCCCCAACTACGCAACAGGCGCTGCCTCCAGGTCCGGGGACAAGCAATGAGGGGACAGGTGGGGTCTCTTCCTTGTATTCTGGTTTCAGGCAACTGAAAAATGAGTATTTAACATTGATAAAAAGAATGACAACAGACAACAGAAAGTGACGAGGAAGGGGAAGAGGGCAGAGAGGAGAATTCAGAGAGGGCAGGAGGAAATTGTTGTTTTGAGTCGGAGCCTAAAAGATGAGAAGGAACCAGCTGTGGGACATGTAGAGGAAGTGCTTTTAAACAGAGAGAACAGCACATCCAAAGGCCCTGAGGTGCAAAGAAGCCAGCCAGGGCTCTAGTGAGAACAGTCTCCCGTAAGGTGGGTGGAAGGGGGCATCTATTATAAGCAGGAGTTCTCACTGGTCAGAGAGTGAGCACACAGTGGAAATTCGTTTTCAGATGGTGATGAGTTCTGTACAATATACAGAGTCCTCTCTGCAGGGCAATTTCCAACCAAACCAAAGGATTTCTGTTCTTTTTCCTTTTTTTTTTTCTCTCTCCACATTTTTATCCACAGATCACTGAATTTGAAGTTCACAGTGTTAACCAGGCTTGAACCCGAAGTAAAAATCCCCAACTGCCTGGAGGCCAAGGCATTTTGGAAAGGAGAAAACAAAAGCAAACCATAAAGTCATTTCCCATCTGAGGAAGAGAAGATAAGGAGCAGGTGGGAGTAGGTCCAGGTGAATAACGTTCTGTGTACACAAGCAGGCCAGATAAGGAAGCGGGAGGCTGATCAAGGCTCGTCAAAGGGTGAAGCGTCCTTCCTCAAAATGCCAAAGCTAGCTCTGCATCCGCGTTCCTTTCTCACGTCCTGGGTGATGATACATTGACTGGCACAACAGAAAATCAGGTATCGATTTCATATATCCCTCCCTGGACATTAGAATTGAAAATCTTGCCAGCTGACTGCCCTCTAATTTCAATTATTTGGGGCCTCTTAGCCTTGAGAGTCTCCGTGCACAAATAATAATCACTGCTATTAGAAAGCTTTTACTTAGCACTAACTTGTGGCCAAATATGATGCTGAAAACTTGTTACATACATTAACGCATCTGAGTCTGGCCACAGCCTTCTGAGACACAGACCATCTTAGAGGAAATGCAAACACAGCAAGGTTAATAATTTGGCCAAGGTCATAAAGCCGATAAGTAGGGAAGCCGGGATTTGAACCAGCAAGGGTCTGACTCCAGAGCCCTTCTCTCAACACAAGCTCTAAGGGCTTTGTTAAATCCGTGTTAATTGCACAGCTGACTTTCGTGGTGACAGTGTTGTGAAGGTTGGAAGTCTTCCTGGAGAGAAGGCCCTGCATCTTACACAGAACTCACTGCCATCTGAAAATCAGTGTCCACAGTATGTCACATCCATCATGAAAGGGTCTCAATAAAGTGATTTTTGGCCAAGAGACAGGAAAAAAGGCAAGGGAAAGAAGGTTTAGAAAATTTGGTCCTCCAGTAACACCCGAAATAGTCAAAGAAATTAATGCTCATTGTCCAAACAGAAGATGGAGGCAAAGATATGCACCAACTGGCATTCTCAAGATAGTAGCTTTCTATCTAGCTGGCTCCTATAAAGTCATCTGCTTTGGAGAATGCTTCAATCTTCAAATGAAAAATCTTCCAGCTTCTGATACGAGTGTCAAGAAGGCAAAAGGCCAGAATGAGCTGAGCCCTGCAGAAAATGCACAGAACTACAAAAGGGCTATTTTCATTATGCTCAGAGCAAGAACAACAAGACATAGGTCTCCTGCTTGGTGAGGGTAGTGTGATGCTAACGGGTGACAGCAGGTGGAATTACTCAACCTCCAGTCTGTGTCTGTGTTCTGTCAAGAAGGATGAGATGCTTTCCATAAAGGGTAGAGGGGATACAGGGTAGAGGGAATTGAGGTCCACAATAGGTGTTGTGATTGTCAGAGTGTCTGCTCTCTCTAAATGAGCCCAAGGCTCCTGGCCCTGATGAATTAAAACCCATACTACCGATGGCATGAGGTATGAGGTGGCAAAACATTGCTGGCAAACTCTGAAAAATCTGGGAGAATAGGAGATGTACCAGCAAATGGAAAGGAATGAAAACAGAGGTTCTGCCAATCACAAATCAGTAAGCATGTGCCAACCTCACAAAAAATACTTAGAATGCCATTACTAACATGGGTGGCAAGGAGCAGCAATGATTCCTTGAAATCCGTGTGGCTTCACTAAGAAAAATCTTACCAGACAATGCTCATTCCCTTTTTTCATACCCAATGAAGCTGATGACCAAGAAACTATTATGGTCATAAAATCCAGAGTTCACCAAGATATTCTGAGTTTTTCATAAAACTCCAATGCAAAAATATAAAGAAATAGAGGCCAGACATAATGAAAATAAGTGGGCTGAATAACCCATCAAAAATTTTCCTCTCTGCTGATTAATTACATCTATGTCGATTTAGAGTATATTCTCTAGTAGTATGTTACTGGGCTCTATCTAGAGCCCCCATGCTGTTCATCTTCCTATCAATAATTTGGATGCCGATATTACCAGCATTCCACTCAAATTTGGGGATGAACTGAACCTAGGAAGAAAAACAATTTTGATCCGTCAAAAGCAAAATTGAAAAAATTCCAGTAAGGTGACCAATCCATTGAAAATTAACACAATTACATTCTCTGGAGGTAAATGCAAATTATGAAGCGTGGGTCTAAGAACATAAGTAGACAGTAGAGGACGGAAGAAACACTGCTCTCACATAGCACATGGAGAAAAATTGCTCATAAATGTCTCAAAGGACTTTGAATTTTAAATGAGGAATACAATATGGCTGCTAAAAATGTTATTTTGGATCTTAGGTTTCATTAGTAAGAGTTTATTACTTCAAACTAGAGAAGGGATAAGTCGGTTATACTGTGAATTAGTTAGACCAGAATGAAAGGTTTTTGTGTTATTTGGTTCAGTTTCAGATTCAGCCCTGTCCCATGGCACTTCCGCCATGATGAAATAAATGTTCTCCATCTCCAACACAATCGTCACCCCCACATATGGCTACTGAGCTCTTGAGATGTGGCTAGTATGACTGAGGAGCTGAAATTTTAGTTGTATTTAATTCTAATCAATTTAAATTTATGTAGCCGCTTATGGCTCATGGCTACCGTATTGGGCAGCACGGCTCCAGACAAAGCTACACGCCACATGGTGGAAAAAGCTGGGAGGATAGCAAGCCTGAAAAGAAGACTCAGGGGGACAAAATGACAACAGTATTTAATATCTGAAGTGCTGTCTTGTGGAAAAGGGTTTAGAAATACTCTTCGGAGCCCAGTGAGCAGAACTAGGACTTAGAGAAATTATAGTAAATTTTTAAAAAACCATTACTGTGTAGAAATAAGGGTTTAATAATTATGACAAATGCAGTTCTTTTTTTTTTTTTTAAGATTTTATTTATTTGAGAGAAAGAGAGACTGAGAGAGATAGAGCATGAGCAGGGCAGAGGAAGAGGGACAAGCAGACTCCGGACTGAGCAGGGAGCCCAACACAGGACTCGATCCCAGGACCCTGGGATCAGGACCTGAGCCGAAGGCAGACGCTTAATTGACTGAGCCACCCAGGTGTCTGGACAATGTCAGTTCTATAAAGCAAGACCATAGCCCATCATCTAGCACAGGGCTGGGCACTGAGGAGACCCTCAGGAAATACCTCTATTTAATAAGTAAGTGAATCCATCAATCAATGAAATAGGAAGCTGTCTACATGGACTGCAAATGCCTCAAAAGACAATGAATCCCCCCAGTCTGTTGGGAGTCCCGAAGGCGCTGGCTGACCACTTGCCAGGGAGACTGTGGAAGCTCCAGGCATCCACCAAAAAAGGCTGCTGGACTAGATGGCCTTCTAGGTCCTTCCAGATCAGCTCTGATCCTCATGTCTGCCATTTGATAGGGCTGGGTTCAAATCCTGACATTCATTATTTGTAGGACTCTATATCTATTGCTGCATAGCAGATTAATTTATACTTGATGACTTCACACGCACACATTTATGACCTCACAGTTTCTGCAGACCAGGAATCTGGGCACAGCTTAGCTGTGTGCTATGCCTACAGTCTCATGAAGCTGCAGTCGAGGTGTCAGCCAGGGCCGGCATCTCACCTGGAGGTTCGACTGAAGAAGACCCCACTTCCCCCCCACCAATGTTGTTGGTGGCAACATTCCGTCCTTTCTCTTTGCATTTGCAGGCCCGAAAGCTTCAAGGCTTTTTGGCGCTCAGCTCCTAGAGGTCATCTGCGTTTCCTTGCCACATGGGCTTTCCCAACATACCCGCCTATAAGCAGAGTTTACATAATGCTACAATCATAGCTATGACATCCTCTCACCTTTACTGTATTCCATTGGTTAGAAGCAAGTCAGGTCCTGCCCACGAAAGTGTGAACACTAGGAGGCGGGGATCACACAGGGCCGCCCCAGTGTCTGACAGTGACCTTGGCAAGTCAGCACAGCCCAGGTTCTCCTCCATAGAAATGAGGCACTAATTGCACAACAGAGTCATTATAGGGCACATTTAATATACAAACTCACTTTAGCATATAACGAGGGTCAGGTTAGTCTCCACAGCAGTGTTGAAACGTCACAACAACAAGTCTCGTAGGGTAGATTTAGGTTAAAGAGGCTTAAGATGAAAAGAGAAGCAAGCCGACCCTTTAAGCCAGAGAAATACTTAAGAATTCCCAACCCAACACCCATCTTTAGAAGTTTGGTAGTTATAAGCAGAATTCATTCAACATTCATTTATTCAACACATTTGAATGCTCAGACTTCAGCATTCCCTTTGTTCCTTCCTATGGACTAGCTCAGCAATTCTCAAACTTTAGGGGTTAAGAACTCTTCAATAGGGTTGTATCCCAAAATATTATATGGGATTTTTCAGGGAAGAATTCTGACTACATACGATTTTTCTTTTACACACTTAATTCAGCACCAAATCCCACGTGCAGCCAGATTCCACTGTCCCAATCTCATAGGCTTGTCATAACAAAACGTCATTAGAAGGGTGACTTAAGTGTCCGTACTTAAGTGTTTGATAAATATCAGCTCCTATCGCCTATTAAATTACTAAGCATGTAAAAAAAAGATCTGATGATAGATTTTGCCTGGAATAGTTGCTCATTTTTTTTTTTTAAAGATTTTATTTATTTATTTGACAGAGAGATAGAGCCAGAGAGCACAAGTGGAGAGAATGGCAGAGGGAGAGGGAGAAGCAGGCTCCCCACTTGAGCAGGGAGCCCGATGCAGGGCTTGATCCCAGGACCCTGGGATCATGACCCGAGCCGAAGGCAGACGCTTAACCATCTGAGCCACCCAGGCGCCCCATAGTTGCTCATTTTAATGTCACTTCCCCAAAAGGAGGGTCACACTCTGTATCTTTCCCTTCTGTGGAATTTACATTTCAATAACTGTAGCCCCAAAACATGTTAAGGCCCAGCCACATTCTGAGCAGCTTGCTTCTGAAAGCAAAGATACTGCTGATGTTCGAGAGGAGAGCAATTATGCCAAGCCGATCGATAAAACGAACTGTAAAGATTAATCCTCCATAATCCATTTTCTTCCTATAGAAGACAGCGCTTGGCAATTTCTCACTCCTCTCCCCCATGTCTCTATCATATCAGAAAACAAGGACAAAACATCAACAATTAAAAGGTGCTTTCCAATGAGAGCCAAATGTTCTTTTCTAAAAGATTTACACTCCCTGTGATGTGGTTTGAGAGGGTAAAGAGAAAAGGGACACTGAGAGAGACATTATGTGTTGGGCATTGTCCCCATACTCGCTCACTTGTATCATAGTCCCTCCTAGCTAGTGAGTATGATCGACTCTTTTACACATGGAGAAACAGAAGCTGTGAGAGATGTTAAATTGTTAGCCTAAAGCCACACACACACACACACACACACACACACACACACACGCACACACGCACACCCCAAATGGAACTGGAAGCTAGACTCTCAGAAGAGGATCCCCTAATATAGAGCATCTCTCCAGCATAACAGAATCCCCACAGCTAATCAACAAATATTTTGAAAGTATATGTGCTAAACACCACCAGCCACCATGTGGCTTATAAATAAGCCAGAGAACCAATAAACAGGGAAGACCCAAAAACACAAGTTCACTTGTAATCTTGGGGTAACAGGGAAGGGATAGGGAAGGGAGATTGGTTAATTTATATCAGCATGTCAGAAAAGGTTAAACAGAAAAATAAAATGCCACAAAGCCTCCTGGTAAGGGTATGTGTACGTGGTGATGTATGTGTCAGCAGGCAGGGCTGTCTTGGCTCTAAACCCTTATTAGTAATATGTTTCTTACCCACGCAGAGGGCTCTAGTGCCCAGATCATCAGCCCAAGCGGTGTGAAATCATTTCAATTCTCCACACCTCACCTCCAAGGCACCACCCCTCCCCTAAGCCCCCTTGGATCAATGTTTCATCTGCCACATTCCAGCGAATCACTGATCCTTCTCCTTCATTCTTTGAGTCTAGCTCACAGAATATTTCCCGCACCTTTATTCCATTATTTCCATTCTATTATTTTCCTCTTGTCTGTTTCCCACCTCCCAAGACATTAAAGGGAAGCCCGCCCCTAAAGGGTATATGAGCAATTTCCTTTCCTACACCTGCTAGCGCCCCTTTAATCATGAAACATCAGGAAAGACCTGCAAACCAAAATCTCCCTTCCACCCCTACCAGTCCTATCGAAGCTGGGTCCTTTTATTTGCCTGCACATAGTACATCAAAAGGAGGGGGGGCAGGGGACTGCTTGATTAAAAGACTGCCGTAGCTCAAGGACACAACCAAAATGTTAGATGCCTGACTTAACTACTGGCCACTAATTAAATGCAAAACAGTAGCATTAATGCAAAATGGGATGAGCAACACTATATTGGGCTTTTATTTTTTTCTATACAGTAGACACCCCTGGTTTCCCCCACCCCCATCCCGCTGCATTTTCCAAGCGTCGGGGACCAGATGAGCAAGCTAGCAGCATGCCGTTAATCACTCTTACTCATCTGCGTGTGCCACTGCATTCACAAAGAATTAATAATGGGTGTAGCTGGGAGCGCCTGGGTGGCTCAGTCAGTTAAGCATCCGGCTCGTGATCTCAGCTCAGGTCTTGATCTCAGGGTTGTGAGTTCAAGCCCTGCATTGAAATAATAATAATGCATGTATCTGAAAACCAGGAGGACTAAGTTGCTGTTGGCTCCCACTCACTTGCTCTCGCATTCATGGCTATTCTCTTAAACCCCAAGAGAACAAACTCAGTTTTTCTTCTGCTATAGCTGGAAAATTGGAAACGCTCTTCCTGGGCTTCAGAAAACCACTGGAGATCAACAAAATGGAAAGAAAAGATGCTGGGTTCTCTGATATTTTCCTCTGAGTGCATGTTAAACTACTTGTGGATCTCACTTTGGGGGTTCAAGGCATTTACCCAGGTTCCTAATGCAGGGAAAGGCATACTTGAAAGCACCGGGGGAAGGAATCCTGCCCCAAAATATTTCCTCAGCCACGTTATCTTGTTAGAGATCAACGCTTGGGGTTACTAAGGAACTGTCTGTCCTAGAGGAATTAACGTGGGAGGATTTTGAGCTGCTCAGTCTTTCACTGAAATGGTCCTAAAGACACTCCTTTTGAAAAACACCAGCCAAAATAAATAATAACAAATACAGTGGCTGCTTATATCTAGTGAAAACTTCCTGCGTGTCAAACACCGTGCTGTGCGCTGTGCGTGCGTTTCCCATCCAATGCACACCTGGTATTTTCTCCTTTTTATATAGATGAGGACACCTGAAAGGGTTAACATTATCTGCTCAAGGTTGCACAGACAGTCAGAGTTGCAGCCAAGATTGAAATCCAGGTGAGTGACTCCAGAGCCCCATTTTCCTGAAGGCCACCCTGTTCTGCCTCATTTACACCTAGCAGCCCGGTGGGCGGGGTTGCAAAATAAAGCTAGCCATCAGGGGGCAGAACAGAAAGAGGGGGGAAGATGTGCCGGATGGGACAGGGAAAGGCTGCGGAAGGCAATGCTTGTTTTATTTAGCAGAATGGTTATGAGCAGAGCCTTTGAAGCCAGACCAGCTGGGTTCAAATTCCAGCTCAAATCACTAGCTGCTACCGTTCAATTTAGAGCGCTGGTCCTTGCTACCTCTCTCTTGGGCATGAGGTCCTGCAGAAGGGTAACCATTTGGAGAAATCAATGTTACTAATCTGATCAAGGTTGGAAAGACATTCTCAGAGATGAGAAAGGCAGAAAGACAGAGAGAGACGGAGAGAAATTCAAGCTCAAAGTTAGTAGTTGAGTGACCCTGGCAAGGGGCTTCATCACTGTCTTCTCCAGTTTCCCTGTCTATAGAATGAAGACGATAATCCTACTCACCCCAATTAAATGGATTAATACATTCAAAGGATTTGAAAGAGTGCTTGGCACAGGACAAGCGCTATTTAAGTGTTAATTATGATTTAGTTTAATTATTTAACAATTCTGGCAAGAAACAGCCCTGGCTCAAATACACAGAGTCTGAAAAAAACAAAGGTATACAACAGAAACGAGCATATATGTCCACCCAAACCACGTATGAGAATGTTCATAGCAGGCAAAACCTAGAAAAACCCCAAATGTTTAACACTAGAATGGGGAAGTAGAGTGGCCTGTTCGTACAATGAAATACTACGGAGCAATGAAGAAGGGTTACCTGCGAAGCAGACATCATATTGCTTAACAAACTCACTAAAGAATACACACTATGTGCTTCTACTTATATGAAGCCATAGAAGAGGGAAACCCAAAGCTCTACTAGCAGAAGGAGCCTCCTGGTCACCTAGGGGGGATGATTACGACAGAAGTGGGCATAAGGGACCCATCGGGTACTAGAAATTCTGCATTCTGAGTAGTGGTTTCGTGGGTGGGCTGCATGTATGTGCATACTCACAAGGCTCTCATGGTTAAGATTTGAGTACTTTATTATAAGTTACACCTCAATGTTTAAGAATTAACAGAAGCCGCTGAGTCAGTATGGGAGGTATGACTGCATGTACAAAGTTAAATTTTTTCTGTTTTAGTAATTAATAGTTTCAAAGCTTATTTTAAGAAGTGATGCATTTAGCCTTTCATTAATCAGAACATCAAACTCATTATTTCACAGATATTACTGCTAAAGATGAGACTGAATATAAGTCTATTTCAATAAAAATATGGAAGAATTTGGGGAAGAAATCATGAAGGCAATGTGCGAATGACTGAAATTTAGAAATCACTAGATTCTAGAGCAGCTATGAAGGAGAGTCAAATGGGCCTTTATTCTAGTCCAAGGGTGGACAAACTACACCCAAGCACTGAATCAGCCTGCTTCTATACAACCTATAAACTAAGCGTGTTTTTTACATTTTTAAATAGTGGGGGGGAGGGGGGGTTAAAAGGACATTGCTTGACATGTGAAGATGATATAAAATTCAGATTTCCAAGTCCGTAAATGGAATGGTATGGGATCACAGCCATCCTCACTCATTTACATACTGTTTCTGGCCCTTTTCCCATGACAATGGCAGAGCTGAGTAGTTGTAACAAAGACCATGTGACCGCAAAGCCTAAAATATTTACTACGTGGCCTTTTGAGAAAAGGTTTGCTGATCTCAGCTCCAGCGGATAACTTCTATCCTTGCCACTGACACTGTCCTATGAAGTCACATACTCTTCTAATCCCTTCTCATGCGGTGTTTTCCAATAACCACCATGATTAACTCCTTGGCTCCAAATTCTGACTTTATAAAGCCCACAGGACAGGGGCACCTGGGTGGCTCAGTCAATTAAGCATCTGACTCTTGATTTTGACTCAGGTCATGATCTCGGGGTCCTGGGGTTGAGCCCCATGCTTCGGGCTCCGAGCTCAGCGGGGAGTCTGCTCAAGGATTCTCTCTCCTCTCCCTCTGCCCCTCTCCCTGCTCTCTCTCTCTCTCTCAAATAAATAAATCTTTAAAAAAATAAAGCCCACAGCACGTGTGCAAGCTCTGATATCTGACCCAATGGCAACCAAAGCACGATCAGAAGGTGCTTCCACAAAGGACAATGCAGTCACAAACCACATCACAAGGGAACATGATGGCTTTCTCTGAAGACATTGTAAAATTGTCCGTTTCTTTCCTGGAATGTTTACTGAGCCCTCAGCTTAGTTCTTGCTTAAAAACCAACAACTTGAGAGTCCTCTTCTGTTTTCAAGGCACTAATGTATTTTTAAAGTATCAACATTTAAGGCTGTTGTTGGAAATGTACCAACAGAAAATAATTAGGGTGCTAATTGGCTGATAAGAAACATGATGGAAGATAAATTCTCCTATCTCTGAACTTTCTATAGACTATCTCCTTCACATGGAATATCCTTCCTCCTATCTTCTTTGTAGCTACCGCTCCTTACCAGACTGAAAGCTCCCTGAATATGAAAACTATATCAGAATCAAGAATTGCGCCACACCCACCATCTTATGCAAAATGGGCGTTTGAGAAATATATGGAAGAAGAAAGAAACCGAGAGGGAGTTCTAATCCCCAGTCAATAAATATGGTATTGATCAAGATATGCTGACTTTATCTGCTCATTGCCTTAGATTTTAAGTGACTATTTCTCTGTCTGCAAAAGCAGTAACTATTTTTGACAGACAAGTTCAAAACCCACCAGTATGAATGCGTACTTTCAGAAATAGGGTAAATACCTTATAGTTGTGAAAAATTGTTTCTTATAGAATGCTGTTCAAGAAAAGGTGTGAGGTTCCTTCAGGCTCTGTCTAATGTTAATCATTTATGATATACTGTGGTTCAGAGCTCAGCAATTGGAGTCATTTCAGGCAGTAAATATACATTTCCTGTCAAAACACATCAAATGGGTAAGACTTCAATTTATTTGAGAATGAGTTGTAACTAACTTCAATATTGGCAATTTGGAGAGTCCTCTGATGGCTTTTAATAGCCTTGGCAATTTTCTCTTCATGTCTTGCTCCCAAACCACAGAGTATCTCTGTTTGACCCTCCCCAGAAATGGCCCTCGGTATCTATCTGTGTTGTATGAGTCCCTACAGTTCCAAATCTATAGCGTCACATCCCTTTTCCCATCACCCAGGCTCTCCAGAACTAAAGCTATGTCTACACATAACTTGAAAGAGCGTTCTGGATTTTACGAACTATAAATCCTTCTACCATGTTATGAACTCAGAAAGGGTTGAGTGCTAAACTTCTGCCTGTATCATTTCACATCACTGCCTAGAACAATGATGTAGAAAATAAAGGCTTCAACACAAAATGACTTGCTCTTTTACGAAAGTTAAGTCCAGTGGTACACAGGCCAAGGGAGGTACTTGAGCACTACACAATCATCAAGACCTCCCACTGTTTCCTTCTATTCTGTCTTCTTCCCATCTGCCTATCATCCTCAAGGTCACCTTACAGACCAAGATGGCTGCTGGAGAACCAACTATCACATCACATTCCAGGACTTTAGGGATCCACAAAGGGCTCCACTCTCGATTTTAGGAAGACTCCACAGAAATACCACCTGACATTTCTACATGAATCTCACGCAGCCACCCTAGTGCCAGAGAGGCTGTGAAAGAGTCAGGATTCTGTCAGCATATGCCTCACTAGAAATCAGTGTTAGGAAGGAAGGGGGAAAATGGATATTACGTAGGCAACAAGCATCTCTTCCGCAACCTTGTATTGTATATATACACTCTGTAAAGAGGAACAATTAATGATTAAGTCAATGAAAGAAAGGTACCAATATGGTGCCTTTCATCACCTCAGGGAACCTTTCAGAAGACTCAGATTGGTCAGTGTTGCATACTTCCTCATCGTATTTTCAACTGCACTTATAATGAGACTAAGGTGTTGTATGGTTTGAATTTTCAGGTTTTGTCTTCTGTGAAATTTAATTATTAAACCATGTGTGTTTCTGTCCCATCCAAACCCAAGAGCAAGATCACAGTTTTCCTTCCCTCTGTGTCAGTGTGGAAGGACGGAAAGCTCAGGGAAGCGATGGCATTCACCAAGGATCAGATGGAAAGGTAGAAGCCCAAACTCTGAATTCAACACCTCTGCATTTTCACACCAATGGCCAACCTTATGGAAGATCACTACGGCTTGGCAGAGGCAACGTGGCTTTTGGCAGAACTTCAGGAATAATGACAGTGTGCATTTATACAATAAGCTGCAGTTTTCAAAGTATTTCCACCTAGTCAGCTTTGGAAACACCCACCAATGCTTTATAAGAGGCCAGATAGCTGCTGCTCTGAGTAGGTAAGGGATTTATGTACTTGAGGTAACAGTGGAGATTTAAAGAATGAGAAGGAGCCAGCCAAAAAAGATAGGAAAACAAACAGGATGCACGTTCCAAGGAAAGGAACATCAAGTACAAAGTCACTGAGGAAGGAGCGAGTTTAGGCATTCTAGGAAATGAGAGATGGTCAAGGTGGTTATAGGGAGAATAAGCAAGGGGAAGAGATCTCAGATGACATCAGAAAATCAAGACACCAGTAACTGTCACCCTTTGGCCCTACTTCTACACAACTGCTACTTTTCCTACAACCAAATGCATTTTCTTTCTTTTTTATTTTTTTAAGTAGGCTCCACGCCCAATGGGGGGCTCGAACTCATGACTCTGAGATCAAGAGTTGCATGTCCTACCGACTGAGCTAGCCAGACATCCCAACCAAATGCATTTTCAACATGGGAATCTTACCTATCTTCTGTCTGTCTCCACCGCCACTCAATCTCATACAACTATCTTCCAAGAAAAGAAAGGGAATGCATTTTTAATAGCAAGACATGCTATTAATTTTAAAATATATACAAAATTTCAAAATTATAAAACTCCATTTGCTTTCAGAGCAAATTTTCCACAAACTTCCTTTGACCCATGCCTTCAAATTATATCTCAGTGTGTGTGTTTTATTCAAAGAAGTGCCTACGAAAACACAGAGCCCTATTTCTTTTTTAAAAAAATTTTTTATTGTTATGTTAATCACCATACATTACATCATTAGTTTTTGATGTAGGTGTTCCATGATTCATTGTTTGTGCATAACACCCAGTGTTCCATACAGAATGTGCCCTCTTTAATACCCATCACCAGGCTAACCCATCCTCCCACACCCCTCCCCTCTGGAACCCTCAGTTTGTTTTTCAGAGTCCATCGTCTTTCATGGTTCGTCTCCCCCTCCAATTTCCCCCCCTTCATTCTTCCCCTCCTGCTATCTTCTTCTTTTTTTTTTTCTTAACATATATTGCATTATTTGTTTCAGAGGTACAGATTTGTGATTCAACAGTCTTGCACAATTCACAGCACTCACCATAGCACATACCCTCCCCAATGTCTATCACCCAGCCACCCCATCCCTCCCACCCCACCCTCCACTCCAGCAACCCTCAGTTTGTTTCCTGAGATTAAGAATTCCTCATATCAGTGAGGTCATATGATACATGTCTTTCTCTGATTGACTTATTTTGCTCAGCATAACACCCTCCAGTTCCATCCACATCGTTGCAAATGGCAAGAGCTCATTCCTTTTGATGGCAGAGCCCTATTTCTTATCTATCTAGAGTAAACCTATAAAATATCTCTCTGCAGTAACAGAATTCCAAACCCCTGCCAGAGTATTTACACCTAGTAGGCCCTCAATTTCACTGGCTCCTTTGGCCAATCCTTAAAAGGTCCAGTGTTTCCAACAGTTAGAGAGAAAAAAAAAAATTTTTTTTTTAATATCTTAGCATCCATCAACCAGCATTTTCAAGGGCAAGAGAACTACAGCGCCCAAGGAGCTGTCTGAGGTGCTTGAGGTTAATGGCTGTATTTACATAGCCATCAATTCACTTTACAAAGAACTGCCCCAGTAGAATGACGCGGCTCCCATTAGGCAGCCCTGCCGGGGCAGAGCAGACAGGAGCCTGAACGAGGGAAGGAAAACGCCTGATAAATCTTAACAACTCCGTCCTGTTTTCAGTCTATTATTTATCTCTCTATTTTCAGTGAAAGAGGCTTGGGCCTCTTGTTGAACACAACGGACTACATTTCCATCTCTTGATGAGTCACTTACGAAAACATTTCAGGAGTAAAATAGTAAAATAGTAGCTGTACCCCCTCTGACGGAGTTTACCTTCCACCTGCACTGTCCAAAATGGCAGCCACTACACGCAAGTGGCTCTTTAAATGTAAAGCTAAATTAATTTAAAATAAATAAAATTTAAAATTCAGTTCCTTTGTCACAACAGCCACACTTCAAATGCTCGACAGTCCCATGTGGCTCAGCGGCTTCTGTTAATGGACGACACAGACTTTAGAATTTTCTCCCCTCATGGCAGAAAGTTCTACTGGAACTTGTAAGATTGTTTACATATAATGTCCAAAGCCTGACGTGTTCTGAGGTTCATATATCTTAATTCCGAGAGAACATAATAATGAAAGAGACTTTCTGTTGTCCCCACATTTTCCAGATGCATTCTTAAGCAACCTAACACTATAACACTATAAAACACATCCTCTAACGCGTCTCTTCTGGGTGTACTTCAAAAAAAAAAAAAAAAAAAACAACCAGCATTTGGCTACAAAGCTACATGTAATTATGAGAGGGCTTTAAATAGTAAACATTGAATCTCAGTGTGAGGTATAAATTTGTTCAAAAATATTCTCATAGGAAAGGGAACCCTCGGGGCCCCTGGGTGGCTCAGTCAGGAATCAGACTCTTGATTGCAGCTCAGGTCATGATCTCAGGGCCCCGAGATCAAGCCGAGTTGTGCTCCACACCCCGCATGAAGTCTGCTTCTCCCTCTCCCTCCTCCTTCCCCTGATCTCATACACATGCTCTGTGTGTGTGTGTGTGTCTCTCTCCCTTTCTCTCTAAAATAAATAAATAAATAAATAAAATCCTTAAAAAAAGAGGAGGGGAACCCCTCGTGGACTGTTGGCAGGAATGTAAATTGGTGCAGCTACTATGGAAAACAGTATGAGCACAATAGGTGAAGTAGATTAAGAGGTACAAACTTCCAATTACAAAATAAATAAGCCCCAGGGATGAAGAGTTCAGTATAGGGAATACAGTCAATAAGATTGTAATAACTTCGTACTGACAGATGCTAACTACACTTAACCATGGTGAGCATTTTGTAATGTATATAACTGTTGGATCACTATGTTGTACACCTGAAACTAATATAACATTGTATGTCAACTATACTTCAAAAAAAAAAAAAAAGTTCTCATAATACTCTCTGTAACAGAAAAAAATGGAAAAATCTGAATACCCACCTGTAGGGAACAACTAAATAAAATGTAGTACATTCCTAATGTAAGTTAGGCAGTTAAAGAAATGGACAAACGCTACGTATGTACCAACATGATAGGACTCCAAGATAACGGTAAACAAACAATGCAAATTATTGAACCTGATGTATAGTAAATTACTTAAGTGAGAAAATTCACACAATACTGCATATTTAGTAAACATGCATAATTTAAATAACACAAACTGAAAAGTTGAACATGTTTTGATGTTTCCACGTTACACTTTGAAATAAACGTAAAATGCCAGATCTGCTTCCGACTTCTGTTGATCGGTGAGCCCTGACAAATGAACTTCAAATGGTTAGAGAGAGTCTACCAGCACATCATCAGTCCATTCTCCCTCCTCATGTTAGGATTTCTTTGAGACATAATGTATTTGCAATACGTGCAGAATGATATCAGCCCAACTCTTAATAGTATTTGGGGAGAGAGGTTTAGAAATGGGCTGGAGGGGTCATTAAAGGGGAGCTTTGGCTTTTAATCTTACTGCAGTTTTACCTTTATTTTTTTTTACCACTTGCATGTTACCAGTGGGTCCTCCACAGGGTCGCTGGTTGCTGTGATCCCGTATTATCACTGGGGGCATCACTGTCCAGAGTCGCTGTAATAACACTGACCTGCCATTCCCAGCCAGCAGAAAAATGCCACGCTTTTTTTTATATATATATAAGTGGATATGTTCTGCTGTTTTGTCTTCCATGTAAACTAGCTTCTGTCGCGCCCTAGTCTGCCACTCAACCTTGAAGCCTCATCCCTAACTGTCTGGAGTTGAGAACTGGAGGGAGACAAAGGGCACCCTGGCAGGCGGCCATGAGCTATAGCGTCTTGACAGTTGGGCAAAGATAACCAAAGTGAAACCTGCCGAAGGGACAACAGTGACTGATGGGTCCCAAGGAAATGTTAGTACAAACCTAGTCATACGCAACACGGCACAGCCTTCGAGAGAGCATCACGGTTTCGCAAACCAGCCATGTAATTAAAACACAGCTCTGGAGACAGAGAAGGTTAAGTGGCTCTGACCCAGCCCATCCACTCTTCTTGGTGGCTGCCAATGGTAACCTTCCCGCCAACACCTACACATTTCTGTAAGTCAGACTGTCTCGAAAAATTCTCACAAAACCACCATTTTTTTTTAAATGAATCAAGATTTAAAAAATCAAGTTCCTCAGCATTTGTTTTTCATTCAGAAGAGACTCTGGTTTGCAAACTTCAAGTTCTTGTTAATAGTGCAAGACGAAGTAAAATCCACGGAAAGCTTTTCATTTAAGCAAACACAGATGATAATTTATTCCTCCAAGTGGTAAGAGAACGTAACAAGCCAGGCATCCGGGCACAAACTTCCCATACACCCTGAAGCCCTATAACTCTATCTGCAACTCCATCTTCTGGTCCTAACTAAATCTTCAATTATTCCCAGAACGGATGAAATCTTAAATCCACATCAGCTTTTAACATCTGCTGAGTCTTAACTATACAGGAACCAACACAAAATTCCTGTGTGTCACCTGCCGATAGGATTACAATTTAAATCAGACTCAAAGTATATGAAAATAGAAGCCACATTTTTTTCCTGATCCATGTAGACATCAGCCAGATGACGGAAGCAGGAGATATGCTGGTTACGTGCTATGAACAGCCAAACTGCCTCAATATCCATTTAAACAACATACGATTCTTATTCTAAAAGTTCTCAACTACGGAAAATATACCTTACACTCTAAAAGAAACTTAACAGGTGTTATCAAAATCAGTTTCTCATATATAACACTGATCCAAACAACATCTAATTTGTATTTTGGGTTCAGTGATTTAAATTGATCTTCAGAATTGTACTGTTTCGACAAACTTAACCAGCGTATTACAAAACGAGAAACTCACAACCTCATCAAAACAACCTTGTTGTATGAAAATGTCCATATTACAATTTTTTAACTCTGAAAGATGAACTGTAAAAAGAAGTGTAAAGCATAGGTTTGACCCCTCAGTGCTCTGGGGGAGCTCATCAAAACTGCAAATTCTCAGGTTCCATCCTAGACCAGTAGCTCTGAGGGTGAGCCCTGGGAATCTGTGTTTTAACAATACCCTCCAGGTGGTTCTTATGCACTAGTCCCAATGAAAATATGAAGAATTGTAGGAGAAAAAGGAACACCTGCACAATGTTGGTGGTAATGCAAACTGGTACAGCTATTATGGAAAACAGTTTAGAGATTCCTCAAAAAATTAAAAATACAAATATCATACAATCCAGTAATTCCACAACAGAGTATTTACCCAAAGAAAACAAAAACACTAATTCAAAAATATATATGCACCCCTAGGGCGCCTGGGTGGCTCAGCAGTTAAGCGTCTGCCTTCAGCTCAGGTCGTGATCCCAGGGTCCTGGGATCGAGTCCCACATCGGGCTCCCTGCTCAGCGGGAAGCCTGCTTCTCCCTCTCCCACTCCCCCTGCTTGTGTTCCTGCTCTCGCTGTCTCTCTCTCTGTCAAATAAATAAATAAAATCTTTAAAAAAAAAATATATATATATATATATGCACCCCTATGTTTTATGTTTATTGAAGCATTATTTTCAATAGCTAAGATATGGAAGCAATCCAAGTGTCCATCAATAGATGAATAAAGAAGATATATATATACACACACAATGGAATATATATGTATACACACACACACACACACACACACACACACAATGGAATATTACTCAGCCATTAAAAAAAAAGAATGAGATCTTGCCATTTGTGACAACATGGATGGATCTAGAGGGCATTATGCTAAGTGAAGTAAGTTAGACAAAGACAAATACCATATGATTTCACTTATATGTGGAATCTGAAAAACAAACAAACAAAGAAACAAACTAACATAAAGCAGAAACAGATCCATAAATACAGAGAACAAACTGACAGTTGCCAGAGGGAAGGGGGTTTAGGGGGATGGGTAAAATGGGTGAAGGAGAGCGGAAGATACAGGCTTCCAGTTATGGAATGAGTAAGTCAGGGGGAGACAGCATAGGGAACAGGGTCAATGCTATTGTAAGAGTGTTGTATGGTGACAGAGGGTGGCTACAGCTGTGGTGAGCACAGGATGATGTATAGACCTGTCGAATCACTATGTTGCACACCTAAA
This sequence comes from Phoca vitulina, assembly GCF_004348235.1. NCBI lineage: Eukaryota > Metazoa > Chordata > Mammalia > Carnivora > Phocidae > Phoca > Phoca vitulina. Next base: position 25,073,090 of record NW_022589716.1, read on the forward strand.
CTAATGTAACGTTGTCTGCCAACTACACTTCAATAAAAAGAACTGTAATAAAACTGGAATTGGGATACTGGCATACCAAATAAGACTTGATAACATGAAATAGATTTTTTAAATCCAGAATGTTCAGAGGACAAAAAAAATTACAATCAGCATAAACCCTACGTTCATCTCTCCTCATTACTGACTTCTGAGTCAATGAGGACTTTGAAACTTGTTTATGAATGTAGTCAACTGCTTGTAAGTTCATGTCTATTTATGCTATGGTTCAGAAATATTTGCACATCAAACCAGAAACTGAGTTTACACTTGGGATCATGAGTCTTTTATAAATGTGAAGAGAGTAAATTTGGAATCAAATGTCTTGAAGAAACAGAGTTTTCTAGGAATTCTGCCAGTCCTTTTTCTCAGGGTGACCTTAACTTTCAGACTTGAGGAGCATTTTCCTTCTCTGATTAATACTTCCGTAGGATGATTAGTGTACTTTGTTCGAGTATATATCAGGACAAGCTGACTTTCCCCCCCACTATCAGGAACACTAGAGCTTGCTGCTCTATCCTAAAGGGTAACCCAATATGCTAGACTAGTATCAGCAGCCAAGCTTACTGGTACTCTGCTCCCCCTACTGACCCACGAAGGACGTGGGGCTGGTGTGTTCCAAACATCGCCGTTTTCCTTTTAAATAACACAGAAACCTTGCAAATGAGCTACACACATCTGATTTAGGATTCCCAGGAGGACACCCTTAGCTACAGGCTTATTTCTAGGCCTTTAGAATCAAATTAGAATACCCCATCAGACACCTATTTGTGCAAACGTTAATTTCAAGTGTATTTAAATGCCTTAGCGGCTTGCTTTTGCTCATCACATCAAGCACAGCAGCTTCCACCGCGTAATCACAATAATGAATAAACATGGGGTGCTTATAAAGGACTCGGGAACCACAAAACTGATCAATTGTTAATTCCATAAAGTGACTAAACGTGTCTTCTTTTGCAGTAATTCCATTAAGCTGGGCTTTTGGTGGGAAAGATGCCCATGTCCTCTGCTTACTGTCTCTGTAAAATAAAAACGCAATCATCACTCAGATCCTACCTAAGGCTTATCTTGATCTCAATTATTTCCTTGTACTGTCTACACCCACCACTACCCCCCACCTCCAACGAGAAGCAAACATTGGCATGGCATTCTAAACACCATGAGCTGCACGGTTATTAATCGTCAGAGGATTTGAGGCAGCGCTAATATTAGCAGCCAAAATAACCACAGTGTATATTTACCAGCCTCTTATTATTTTGATCAAATACCGATCTCACAACGAGTATGGCCCACGGGAGCTCCACGTCTCAATCAAATTCCTTCGTGTGGCAGGGTGAGGACTGTCAGAGCTTTTCCTCACAATAAACGTATTTGTTACTTATCTCTTCTCCCCCACCACACCTGGGCCGTGCACATGAGACGTTCGGTCAATCTTCCTTGAGCTGGAAGAATGAATGATCAGGTAAGAGTCTGGTTCTCCCCACACTGCCGGGGTCCGAACTGTGGCTCCTGCACAAGCTACCTGTGTGGTTCCAGCCAATGTCCTTCACCTTCCTGGTGTACAGAAAGGAGTGGCTCCTTTCTTTTTTTTTTTTTTTTAATTTTTTTATTGTTATGTTAATCCCCATACATTACATCATCAGTTTTAGATGTAGTGTTCCATGATTCATTGTTTGTGCATAACACCCAGTGCCCCATGCAGAACGTGCCCTCCTCAATACCCATCACCAGGCTAACCCATCCTCCCACCCAGGAGTGGCTCCTTTCTGATGAGGGCTCTCTCCACCTGACAGGGCTTGGGGGAGGATTAAATGAGATAGTGCAGTAAAATGATACAGCCTCTATGCAAAACTGTATGATGGTTCCTCAAAAAATTAAGAATGGAATTACCACACGATCCAGCAATTCCATTTCTGAGCACATGCCCAAAAGAACTGCAAGCAGAGACTCGAGAAGATATGTGTACCCCTACGTGCCTGGGAGCATTATTCGCAGTAGCCAAAAGGTAACAGCAACCCACCTCCAGAGATGAGTGGATAAACAAAATGGGATTTACAAGTGCAACGGACAATTTCCCAGCCTTAAAAGGGAATGAAATTCTGACACACACAGCAACATGGATGAACCTTGAAGATACTATGCGAAGTGAAATAAGCCAGTCCACAAAAGGACAAATACTGTATGATTCTCCTTCAGTGAGGTACGTGGAACAGTTAAATTCTTAGAGATAGAAAAAGAATTAACTGTTAGGAGCTGAGGTGGGGGGAGTAGGGGAGCTCTGTTTAATGGGCACAGAGTTTGGGTTTTACAGGACGAACAGAGTTCTGGGGATAGATGGTGGTGAGGGCTACACAACAATGTGAACAATTAATGCCTCCGGATGACACACTTAAAAATGGTTAAGTAGCGGGGTGCCCAGCTGGCTCAGTCGGTAGAGTACGTGACCCTTGATCCTGAGTTTGTCAGTTCAAGCCCCACACTGGGCATAGCGATGACTTAAAAATAAAATCTTAATAAAAACTTAAAAAAATAAAAAGTGTTAAGTAGGTAAACTTATGTTATTTCTATTTTAGTGCAATTAAAAAAAAAAAAAACACTTAGCATAGGGGCGCCTGGGTGGCTCAGTCATTAAGCGTCTGCCTTCGGCTCAGGTCATGAGCCCAGAGTCCTGGGACCGAGCCCCGCATCGGGCTCCCTGCTCAGCGGGAAGCCTGCTTCTCCCTCTCCCACTCCCCCTGCTTGTGTTCCCTCTCTCGCTGTCTCTCTCTCTGTCGAATAAATAAATAAAATCTTAAAAAAAAAAAAAAACAGCATAGGGATGTCTGGTTTTGGCTCAGGTCCTGATCTCAGGGTCAAGAGATAGGACCCCAAGTCAGGCTCAGAGCTCAGCAGTGCTCAGCCTCAATGCTCAGAGTCTGCTTGAGGATTCTCTCTCTCTCTCTCTCTCTCTCTCCCCCCCCTCTGCCCCTCCCCACCACGCACTCTCTCTTTCTCTCTCTTTCTCAATTAAATAAATAACTCTTTAAAAAATAAAACACTTAGCACCGTACCCAGCAACATCCTTATTCAACAAATGATAGCTATTGTAGCTACTATGATTTTTTGAAAGGCTAACAAAGCAAATATTTAACAAGCATTCCCTAATATGAAAATGGTAAATACCTGCAGAAAACTTTAGTGAAAGGTACATTTGCTATCTAACGTCCAATTCCATTTAAATGCCTCCTTGCCCACTCCCGCCTACCCCAACCCCCACTGGTACTACGTGGCCTTATTGGGGGACGTTTCAATGTTAACCAGTCCATTCCCCAAATCCCACCAGCTGAGGTGAGTGGAAATTCAGCACACAAGGAGAACCAGACGGGTGCCAGGGGACAGACTCCTAGCCATCCCCCAGCTTGCTTAATGGAGCTCCATGCTCCTGAGCAGATCCAACGGTCTGCAAAGAGCCGGACAGAGTGCGGAGAAGATGCGAGTTTTATCCTGGGAGGACTGGACCCATGGTAACCAATTTTACGGCTCTTTCGATTTGTGTCCGTGGATGTATGTGTGCATGTGCGTGTGTGTGTGTGTGTGTGTGTGTGTGTGTGTTGAGAACGAATTAATCCAAAAATATAGATGAAGAAAGCTGTGTCTCGGATGTGAAGCCAGGTTGCATAATCAGTTCTGAAAGCAGAGAAAAGGTAACAGATGTTTACATTACAATCTGGCTGCTTCTGGTAGAGCTGCCAAATGATTTAAATAGTAACGGAGATTGCTGGCCCCAGTGAATTGTTGCCCCCACTGATATATGCAGAGAATTCACCCCAATAATATATTTTGGGATGGCCTTAATTAAACGCCCCACTGTATAAAATATTGCTGGCTCTCAAACTACTTAAAATCTTAAACTGAACACCAATAATAAAAAATCGAACTGAAGGACGTATTCCAGCACTGACATTATGAAACTTGCTGTCTTTGGCAAAGAGGAATGCATTATAAAGAAACTCAAAATTGCTTTTTAACTTCGGGTGTTTTTATGACAAGTAGGAAGATGCATTTTTAAATAGAAAAACATACAGCCACGAAAAAGAATGACCTAGAGCTCTCTTCACCGAATTGTCATCCTTCCTGGAATGGCTCCAGAGTGTATCTGAGTCTCCTATGAACACAGGTAAATGGCTACCACTCCATAGAAAGTCTTCATCATCAAGGGGATTTCACCTGACCACATGGATGTTGGCTGACCACAGGGATGTCAGACTCCTTCCCAGCCATGGGTGCACCGAAGGCCTTCCTATGGCCCTTTGCCCAGTAAACAAAGCAGTACAGATTATACGATATATGACCCCATTTATCTAAAATGATTTGGTCTCAATGTCTCTCTGTGGATAAAGGCAGAAGGAGGGAATTGGAAATATATGTATTAAAATATGAAAAGGTATTATCTCGATGGCAGAACTGGGTTCGTTTTTCACTTTCTTTTTTATACTCTTTTACTGTGTTTGAATCTTCTACCCCACACATGTATTATCTTTATAAATTAAAGAAATCAAAAACAAAAGACATCTTCAAAACAGAAGCCTAGAGTGAGGAAAAGAATCCTACTTATGCATTAGAGACCTCAGTTCCCTGCCAGAAATAGGGAGCTGGGGACGCTGAACAAGCCATTTCACTGGTCTGGGCCCCAAAAAGTCACCCTGGACCAGCGTTTCTCCACCTGAGCACCACTGACATTTTGGGCCGCAGAGTTCTTTGTGTGGGGGCTGCCTTATGCCTGATTGGAAGTTTAGCAGCACCTCTCGCCTCGGCACACCACAATCTAATTCCATCCCACGCTGTGACAACCAAAAATGTCTCCAAATGTTGGCAAAGGTCCCCTACAGAGCAAAACTACCCCTAGTTGAGAACCACTGCACTAGATGGTCCGTAAGTTTCTTCCTTGCTGGAAACCTTCTTTGATTATTTTAAACCCTGTGCCTAAAGTTTGAGTTTTAGCCCCAGTGATGCACAGGGAAGTGCTTATGGCAGACCAAAGTCTCATTAATATTTTCAGGATTCATTAAGCAGAAGATCAAATAAAATTGCATAAAATAAATAAAACTGTGAATTTTCAGAGAAAACTTTGGGACATGTGGCATAGATAGGAAACAGAGAATTCAAGCAGATGCAATCATCATTTAAAAACGAATAATAACACCGGCTTTAGACAGTTCCACCTTTAGTTAAGACAAGCGAAATGCTGCGGAAATGTTCAATTGCTTTCTAGTTTGAAATAAACTTACAGCAAAAAACAAAAAACCCACATAGGTTATTTTTTCTGCAATGCCATATTTTTACTTAAAAAAAAAAGTCTAGTGTTTTCTCTTTATAAGAAATACAAGGGCATTTTTCTAGAAGAGGTATTTTATTCTTCTGCAATGATACAATCTTATGAAAGGAGACAAATTAGCAATATCTTTACTATCTACCTTTCTAAATATAGTGTCTTATTTTTATTTGCCATTGTATTAACAAGAACTCCCTAATATCTGACACTACCGTGCTTTTGAATTAAAATTATCTATGCTCATGCTAATGACTTGCTACTGTAAGATCCTGACATCTTTTGAATTAAAAAGAGTGACAAAAGAGATTCAACATGGTTTTAGATTCATGACTCTTTGGACATCAGTAGTTCATTCATAGAGAGAAAGCCACTTATTAACCAGGATGTTTCACTAACATCAACATTCTACACCTGACACACACTGAAGTGTTCAGCAAATGCAGGGCACCATTATCATTACTCACAACCATGCCAGAAAATAGAGATTTATTCCAAATTACCAGTTTGGTTTTACAGCAGCTGAAAAGCACAAAGTATGACAGAGGAGACAGATCACACAATAAATTAATATTCTGAGCTCTCAAACCTTACATCATGCCTTATCTTAATTTTAACATTTGTGTCTTTCCACGTACTCCAATAGGGCCAAACTGAGTCACCCGACCCCATTCTTTCCCACTGCCACCGCCCCTTTAAGTGTCTCTTTTGTAAATGCAGCTACTAGGACGTCTACTAGGAAGTGGCCCAGGCTAGCTGGTGCACACGGTTGTCAAATCCCTGAGTTGGGTTCAATCAGCCTAACATTCTAACAAACTGATCCCTGATACCGAGACAGGTGGACATGGTTCTGCTCTGCAGAGACGGATGAAATGAGGGGTCCTTCCACCATCCTGCAGGCCTTTATCGGAAAAGTCAGTAAAGGGCACTGGGCTAGAAGTTAGGATCCCAGTTCTTTTTACACCGTAATGGACTTAAGTCATAACACCTTCTACCCCTGATCTTTTAGAATACTGAACTCCTGAGGTACTCTCCAGATTTAAAATTCTGTGAGCCTTTGAGTCTTTCTTTAAACCAGATTATGCAATTAAACTTACATTTGAAAAACACACACAAGAGCCCTTTTCACTGACTTTATGGAAGAAAATGGATTTAGCTTGACTAGCAACTGTAAACCACAAAGAGTTAACTTTTATTGTTCCAGCAGATATCAAATAGATGGGGAGCCACAGTTAATTTTTTCTTGTGAGAGGGGGGTTGCCGGAGATCACGAACTGAGTTCGCTATTATTCCAAAGTGTAACTGAAGCCTATGTCTATAAGTAAGGACTGCTAGGAAGGCCGGGAGCTTTTTCTAATAATGTTTTCAAGACAAATAGCTATGAAGTGATTAATGGGGCCAAGATCCCTTCGCCAATCCTTTTGTGGACATGTTTTTCCTCTTGCCTGTCCCTCACCCTCAATCCTGTATCTCTCTAACAAATCAGGAGAAAGTCCACTGTATGATCTTCAAGTCATCTACGACTGGTTCTAGGACTTGAAGTCATTTTGCCAATCCTAGCAGATTTATTTATCCAACACCTGATGAAATGCACACGTGTATACAAATGAATCCATCATCCAGATGTTCCATCTATCTTGAGAAAAAAAAAAAAACTCAAAAGACTAGTCCATTTACTATGATGTCTCTCCATATTAGTAAAGAAATAGAGCCAAAATGTAGCATAAAAAACTTCCAAAGAAGAGGAGGCATAAGGGGGAAACATACTTCTGCAAATTCTAAGGAGATCTATAAACTGCAATCTGAGAATTTTATTAAGCTAAGCTTCTTAGTATAGAAATCCCCAAAACTCTCCAACTGGGCAGCTAATTGAGAGTTAGAAAGAGCCAAAATGACTTTCCTCTTTCTCCTATTCATCACAGGCAATATAGAAACCCTTGCTCAATAAGATAATGTGACTTTTGTCAATGCATGTTCAAATCAGATAGAGGATTGGCTGGTAATGATGTCATCCCCAGGGGTTAATCCCCAGGGAATGCAGTTTTATCATATGCATCAACACGTCATTTACATAACAAAGTATTATAGTAAGTGTAACAATAAATAAGCTGTGCAGTTAAAAACAGCTATTAGAGAAAGGCTATGTGCCACTGAAAAGGAGTTAGGGGGACAAAGACTTTTTTTTTTAGACTAAATGGAACTAGGTCATCAAACAATACACATCTCTAAAAAAAGCAAAAAATGAATATTGAAATTCAAGTGACCTAGAACATTCTAGTACTAGAAATATGGAAATGTTGCCTCCAATGAAAAATATTCAGTAATTAAGTAGAGATATTTGTAAGGTTTTTGTGTGTTTGGGAGACAAGTTAAAAAAAACTAAGTCATTGAAAAATAAGTGAACTAGCAGCTATTGCTTTTCTGGGAACAGCAACTTCCTTATCTGTAACAGGGAAAATTGGCCAAGTCAAATCGTGACTTAAAACCTTGTAATAAATTTTAAAGTGTCAAAGGTAGTTAAAATGGCACAGAGGGAAGACAGAAAAGTCACGCAAAGCGAACAATGAGCAGAACTGAGAGAGGAAACCTTGAAATACAGCTTTATGAGATTATTGATCAAGAAATGTCCACACATATGAAGAAAGCTGTTCGCACAAATGAGCAATGCCAACTCACGCGGTCAGTTTGAGAGGACATAAGTCATCATTAGTCATGATGATTCTGAAAACTGTTCTCCTGCCGCCTTATTAAGATCTGTATTTCCAATCCAAAGGAAGTGTTAGGCTTGTGCGCTGATTTATGACTACAAACTTAGCAGGAATGCTTATCACTGTAAACCCACAGCGAGCTCTTGAAGAATTTTTTTAAGTCGTACATCTGTTCAAGAATGACCAAGTGGAAAACACTGATTATATTGTGATTGGGCAGGTGTGGGTGTCTGGGTGTGCAGGTGGAATTTTCGGGCTGGTGTGGATAATCTCTATACCAAGGACGTTAGAGAAAGAAGCCTACCAAGGCTTTGAACACGCCCATCCCCACACACAGGGATCGCCTGTCACATCACATCAACCTTGCTAGCTTTGGAGGGACGGCCATAGAAAAGTTAAAGGAGAAAAGAGTACAGGGATGCAGATGCTTCATCAAGGGGGGTCCTTAAACCCTGGTTGGGTGGAGGGATGTGGGCACATGGGGAGTTCTCAGCGAGTCCATGAACCTGTGCATGTACATCTTCCTGGGAGTTGAATCATAGCTTGGCTAAGGCGTCCGTGGAACCCCCAGACGTTAAATGCTACTGATTCAGGAGAAAAGCGCACCAGTGGCACCGCGCTGGCTTCGGCTGCCTCCCTAGGTGCGGGATACCAGGCTTTCCACCTCCCATCCTTCCCAAGCCATGAGTTTAGGATTAAAAGATGCCTTTCCTTCCAGGAGCGGATTGACATGGCAAATGAGGCAAGAGAAGGTCTGAAAAAGAGGGGAAGCAACGTAGCCACTCCGGCCTGGTGGAAAAATCCGAGGTACCTAAAGCGGGAAGAGACAGAACTTCCAGACCCGCCCTAGTTTTCTACTTGGGCGGCAAGCTTAGCGCTTCAGCTGAAAGATGCGCCCCGGGTGCACGCAGCGTCCTTCCAGCAAGAGCCCCGCAACCGGGGCTGCAGGTGTAGGCTAAGCTGGCTCCTATAAGGATCCAGGCTCAGACCCAAGGGATGAAGCCCCAAGGCCGGCTTCTCCAAAACTACCGCTCACCCCGAGCTCGCGCTCCCCCTCCTCATACCTAAATCCATCAAGTGGCCTCTCTCGCCCCCAAGGAGCACCCCGGGGATCTGTGAGAGGCAGACATGAACCCCGAAGTTGGCAGCGGCCGCTGCCCGGCCCCAGCCACGCAACCCCACTTAGGAGCGCCGCTTCCAACTTCGGGGTGCCAACCAACTACCGCACAGGAGGTCACCCCCGCAACTCATGAGCGTCGGGATGAGGGGGGCTGCCCCGAGCCGAGTCAAGTCGGTATCAGCCTGAGAGGCAGGTGCCGCCCACGAGACAGAGACTGAGCACTGGGTCCAGCGCCACCCCAACCCGGTCTTCCCAACCCCTCTTTTGCCCTTCCAACCCTTCTTACTTGACTAGAGCCGCATCCAAGTCGGGCTGGCGCGTCCAGGACGAGGCACGGATCTCGGCACCGCAGCCGGAGGATGCTCACCGTGCCACCTCCCCGCGGGCGCCCCGGCTGTGGCCCATCACCTCCGCAGGCTCACTGTGAAAGTTCCCAGGTCTCTCCGAAGACAAGTCCGAAACTGCCGCAGAAAAGCAGCGGCTGCAGAAGCGCGAGTGCGACTTCACTCCTGGGGTCTGGCTGCAGCCGCACGCGGGGGTCGGTGCGCCCCGTCCGGGCCACGCGCAGCTAGCAGTGCGGAGCCGAGCCGGCAGGCGCGCGGGCCGGGAGGGGCCGGGCCCACCGCGGGCCGCGCTGATTGGCCCTGCCGCCGGCCGCCCCTGCCCTACCGCCCCGCCCGGTGGTCCACGTGGGCCGGCCCTCTTCGCTCCCCGCACCCGGGCTCGTTCGCCCTCCCCGCCTCGCCCCCGCTCGGCTCCCAGAGCCTCTCCCGAGCGCCTCGCTGTGGCCACCACTCCGCAGGCAGGTGCTAGGGAAAGGTATTCTTTCTGAATACCTGAGAGCCGCGTGAGCCCTGCAGAAGGGAGTGGAATTTAGGGTTCGGCTCCCAATCAAAAACCATCCCCACGCAGGGTGTCTCCATCCGAGGACCCAAAACAGTTTGCAAACAGGCTTCCTCAGACGCCCTGAGCGTAACACAGGCATAACTAATCCGGCTTCTTATGTAACTTGCTTGCATGGGAGAGGAGGGAAATCCGCACACACGTCAATACTGGAATACTTTCTTATTTTAAAAATTATGAAAGTACGGCTAAGACTTCTTTGACTGGCACTCCATGCTAAGCCCTCTTCCCCTCTCCAAGTGAAGTGACACTAATAATCCGTGACTTTTAAATAGTATTTATTTTACAGAGAATACCTCATTTGATCTCCATTTTATAGATAAGAAAACTGAGGCACGAAGAGACTAGTTTACTGAAGATCGCAGCTAATCAGGGGTAACTGTGTGTAATTTGAACCCAGCAAGTCTGGTTGCAGAATCCAGTTTTTTTAATATTCACAGTGTAATCTAGAAGAGGCACCCCCGGAGACTTTGTTAGCAATGCAGACTTCGAGACCCGACCCTGGAATCAGAAACTTCATTTTAACAAGATCCCCAGGTGGTTAGTATATGCATAAAGTTTGAGAAGCATTACCCTATACCACTATGCTGTTCACTGTTCAGGGTTTGTCTTACAATCTTCTGATCCTTTAACTCTGCATTGATATAAAATAATGCGTCATCCTGCCCCAGCTGTGCTCCAGAGTATATTTGCCCTTTTCTGAGCCTACTGCTTGAGCTAATATATGGAAGCCTTCCTGTCTCTCTTCCCCATACCTTTATTCTATGCACACACTTACCGCATACCGTATTATTTTGTGTATCATTTAACACTTTCAATTCTTTGCTCTTTTATCATCAAAACTGGGGCTCTGAGCCAAAGACAGTTGTGTTACCAAGTAGTCCCCAGTCTTGGAGGGAATTCAAGCATCAGAGACAGGGGCTTGAACTTTGAGATGTCTCTTTGTGCTGAGATTCTAGGGAGAAGAGGACAGATGCAAGGAAAACATGCCAGGAGATTCCAGACCTCTCTCCAGAGACCATTCATTCACTCAGTGAAATAGAGGGCCTACTCTGTGTCTGGCACTATAAACAGGTGCTGATACCTACAAAAGTAAAAAAACAAACAAATTAAAAAAAAACAGGAAAAACTCCTGCTCCTATGGAGCTTACTGTCTAGTGAAGGAAAACAGGCAATAATGTGATAAGTAAAATACAGTTGAATAAAAGGTGTATTACAGAGAGAAATTAAGTGTGGAAAAGGAGATTAGTGCTGGGGTGGGGTGATTTTAAAGGTAGTGGTCAAGCTAGTTGTCACCCGACCTTTGGAACAAAGACTTAGGGAGCAAGTCATTTAGAAGTACTCCACATTCATTCATTCACCAAATATTTATTGACTGGGGAGTTTGTGTTAAGCATGGTCCTGCCATGGGTCTGAGTGTTCACTTAAGCACTGCTGTTTTTCTAAGTCTAAGTTTCCCTGGACTGAAGTTTACCTATCCTGATGGGGGAAAAACAAATTTAACAATTTTGTGGCTCTACCTAATACTGTATTCTACCATCCTGGGTGTTCAATATTGTTAGGGGTTTGTGTCCTCCAAATTCATATGCTGATGTCTTAATCCCTAGTACCTTGGAATGTGGCCTTATTTGGAGTGCCAAAGATTGCTGACAAACCACCAGAAGAGGAGAGAGGCATAGAATAGACTCTCTTTCTCTCAGCCCTCAGAAGGAACCAAACTCACCAACTTCTTGATCTCAGACGTCTAGCCTCCAGAGCTGATTGATGATAAATTTCTGTTGTTTAGGCCCCCTAATTTGTGATACTTTGCTAAAGCAGCCCTAACAAACTAATAAAAGTATGATTCTGAGATAAGATGGCACAGTTAAGTACCATCTACGATTTTCCAATGTCTTTTGTGCAATGGCAAGAAGCCAAAATGATCTGACGAATTGAGATTTACTAACCAAATCACCAAAAGAAAGGGCAAATTATGTTTTTTAAAAAGAAAAGCCAAATGAAGGGCGCCTGGGTGGCTCAGTCTCTTAGGCAACCGACTCTTGATTTTGGCTCAGATCATGATCTCAGGGTCATGATCTCAGGGTCGTGAGATCAAGCCCCTCATGAGCTCTGCGCTGAGTGCAGCGCTGGCTTGGAATTCTCCATCTTCCTCTCCCTCTGCCCCTCCCCCATCTCACTCGCTCGCTTGCTCTCTCTAAATAAATTAAATAAAATAAAGCCACATAAGCCCCAATTATTCAATTATTTCTTCATCACATATTTATTGAATGCCTGCTACACACCCGGCTCCAGGATACCATGACAAACAAGGCAGATGTGGTCTCTGCTTTCATATGACTTGTGTGTCTTGTTACAGGAAGCGTTGGACAGTGAGCAAACCAACAAATATATGAACAAGGTAATTTCAGAACAGAGTAAGGGCTTAAAAGAAAGGAAAGAAGGCTAGAGGATTAAAAGAATGGGGGATGGGTTTAATTTTGATTGGCTGACCAGGGAAAGTCCCCATGAGGTAGGGACATATGAGCTAAGACCTCAGTGACAGAAAGCCATCCAAGCAAAGAGCTGGTAAAAACTGTTCTAGGCAAAGATAACAATCCCTCTCTTTAAAAAAAAAAAAAAAAAAAAAAATCCCTGCCATTCATTCTATAACACCCTTCCTTTCTCTCTTTATCACCTATTTTGCATCCTCTGAGGTAGTGCAAAATCAATAAATATCTGCTTCATAAAAATGGGGTCCAATTATTTATCTTCTTACAAAAGACCCTGTGAAGGTTGTCCCAACAGGGTTTTGCACGCACGCGCACACTCACAATACACCCTCTGACGTGCCTCTGTGTTTGTAGACGGTGATACCACCGGACTTAGACATTGTGTTTATTTTCCGTATTTGTAGCGTCTGTTGGGCACATCCTGGGGATTAATTCAATCTACTGATAACCAACTGTGCCTGAGAAGGAAAATTCTAACTCTATGAGGCCCGTTCATAAAATCTTCTTATTATCAAGTGAAGCTTCAGTTTTAAAATTGTGCAGTGCTCATGAACTTCGAATGTAATTTTTACTTAGGAGACTCATAAGAATACTAATTACCATTAAACGGGGGATTGTGTGTGGTTCGCTATGCTAAGTGCTTCACATGGATTATTATCCTCACAACCCTAGGACGTAAGTTCTCTTATATAGAACATCCATTCCACAGATGGGAAAACCGGGGCTCCAAAAAGGTTAAGTAATATGCCCACAGTTGAAACCGCTATGTGATGGCAGACTTAGGCCTTGAGCCAGTCTCTTTTAACTGCAAGGCTTTTGCGGGGGCGGGCGAGCAGAAAGCAAAAAGCATTTGTGCATTCCTTTGCATTTGTCTTTGAAATTTTCAAAGCACTGTTTTCTGACTTTTTTTTTTCTATTTACCCCAGCCCTATAGCTTTCAAGTTCACTTTTCTAGGCAGATATTTGCTTTGCTTTCCCTTACTTCAAACTGGGAACTGCAAGAACTTTGATAAATGAAATGACTGATAGATTTTTTTTTTGTTTTCAGCCTGTTTTTCAAGCACCCTCTGAGGAAATGTGAGTCAAGCTTCCTGAGCTCAGCCTGCCTTTTCAGACATCCCTACCTCACACACTGACACTCCCCAACACAAAGGGGGTCCCTCCCCTCACTCAAATACGCCCCCCTGCCAAACCAAATGCTGGGCACGATGTGGAACGCCAGCTTTAGCCTCTTCACACAGATACTAATAGGCTCTCCTCCCTGAGAGTGAACATCTAAAAATGGCTTCAGCCAGTCTTTGTGAATCACTTTCTATTCTAGCAGCTTCCCTACAGTCTTGGTCAGGGAAAAAGCCCGGGAAACTTGCAATGGTGAAAAGATGTGAGGTATCTCTCATTGCATCCCAGACTCACCCCCCTTCCCCAGGCCTCACTTAGGAAGTGGGCAGCCGTTTTAGCTGTGAAATGACTTCCTGCCTGGGATGGTTTGGTCAGGCTTGCTTTAAACTTCTGGAACCCAGACAAGGTGTCTGGCTGTTTGCTTTGGAAGGCTCAGGTGGGTTTCACTATCCTTCCCTTCACTGACCACAACTGCCTCAATAATTTATGCCCTGGAAAAGAACAGCACTTCAGGGCAAATTAGCATAAGAAGGATTTATGAAACCACAGTGGGAGGGCATTTTTAGAGATCACACAAGAGCTGTTGCATGGAGTACTATGAGCTAGCTCCGAGCAGGACCAGCCTCGAGTAGAACCATCAAAGAAATAAAGAAATAATACTCGTTTGGTACTATTTTTTTCCCCATCCCTTCCACCCACCATCTCCCAATGTGGTCATATCGCCCTCAGCTACCCAGAAGACCGCCATTGTCACTCATTAATTTATTTTTTTCACTGATTCTTTTATGAATTCATTTAAAATTTTTGTTTGTCAAATTTGTACATCCATGTTCATTGCAGTAGTATACACATAGCCAAAAGCTAGAAGCAACTCAAGTGTCCTTGAATGGATAAACAAAATGTGGTATGCACGTACGATACAATATTATCTAGCCTTTAAAAGGAAGGATATCCTGCTACATGCTCCTACAAGGATGAACATGGAGGACATTATGCCAAGTGGAACAAGCCAGTCAAAAAAGACATCTGCCGTATAATTCCTCTTATATGCGGTACCTAGAGTAGTCAATTTGTCCAGACAGAAAGTAGAATGGTAGTTGCAGACGATAGGGAGAGGGGAGAATGGGCAGTTAGTGTTTAGGGTACAGAGTTAGGGTACAGAGTTTCAGCTAGATGAAGAGAGTTCTGGAGATGGATAGTGGTGATGATTGCAACACAACATGAATATACTTAACACCACTCAACGCTACCCTTAAGAATGCTTAAGGTGGTAAACTTTGTGTTATGTGTATTTTGCCACAATCTAAAAATGTTTTAAACTAACAGAAATTCTCCTAAATTAATCAAAACTGGCAAAATTTTAAAGCTTAAAATGTGAAGTGTAATTCAATTTGTATCAAAGCTTACCAGGCTTAGACTAAACAAATGTTCATGTAAACAAAAAAAAAAATGTTTTCATTTTGCTTGTGTGTGCTAGACGTGGTACTAGGCACTTGAGATTCAGTTATAAAAGACACTCGTAATCCCTGACCCCAAAGAACTTAACAAAAGCATGCCACAATGACCTAGATGGAATCCTTATTCGGTCTATACTTTCTCCCTCCAACACATACTGAGTCCCCACTCTATGCCAGGCTCTCTGCTACTTACTAGGATACACTGATGAACAAGACAGCCACTGAGTTCCTCCTCCCAGAGCTGCCAGTCTTGCAGGGGAGAAAAAAAGTAAGCAAGAAATTATTGGTTCTCTAACCCCTCTGTGCCATCAAAATTTACTGGTTCTCACCTTTTAGACTCTAACACGACCTTCTGCGGTCTAGTAATGATGTCCAGAAAGAAAGCTTCTAACTGTGATCTCTCCCATATGTGTAACATATATGTGCAGTAACGCAAGAAACAGAATATTAACTTAGGGTTGTTTTTTTTTTCCAAAATGTGGTTTGCATCTCACAGTTTTCTTACAAAATTATTTTGGGTGATACACAGAAGGATTATTTTAATAGTTTTAATTTATTGTAATGCATACTGGAGGGGGAGAAGCTAAATGAAAACACCAAACTTGAGATTTCATGGATATTGTTATTTAGAATGAGATTAAAATAAAAGGTGACACCAATTAAGAAAAATACAATGATAATAGTAATAATAATTCAGGCATATAGCAAAATTGAGGCGAGGTCCAGCAAAATCAGGAAAGAGGCTGAAATTTTTAAACATAGGAGAGAATGTATTGGCAAAAATGCAGAAATGCTTGACCAGTGATAGGCTGATGAGAACACTATTCTGAGGAAAAACAGGGTTTGGAGTTACATTTGTAGCCCACCATGTGTCTAGCCTGGCTCCATTATTAATGTTCTTTCCTTTCTTTTTTCTTTTCTTTTTCTTTCTTTTTTTTTTTAAGATTTCATCTATCCATTTGACAGAGAGAGAAATAAAAAACACAATCTGGGGAGCCAGAGAGGGAGAAGCAGGCTCCCCGCTGAGCAGGGAGCCCAACGATGCAGGTCCGATCCCAGGATCCTGGAATCATGACCAGAGCTGAAGGCAGACGCCCAACCAACTGAGCCACCCAGGCGCCCCAACATTCTTCCCTTTCTAACTCTGCACTCTTAGGAGCAACCACCCCACATCACACTGATTGACAACATGTACTGGGAATCTCTTCCTCCCCTGTTCACCAACTCAGCTTCCTCTGAAAAGACTCAATCTGGATGAGGATGATGGCAAAGAGAGGAAGGTCATCGAGTATCTTTGGAACTTGGATTCCAAGAATGCTGCGCTTATATCATGCAGGTTGAGATTATGGCAAACTTATGGTGGAAATATTAACATTTCCAGTCCTTACTTGTCCTATTGACTCTCCTAGACTTCTAGAGGAAAGTTTTGGAGAAAACAGAAAAATAAGCACTGGGTTTTATTCCAACTTTCTTTCCATCTGCTCTATTTTAGTGCAGGCAGCAAAACTCACATGCCATTCGACTTTTATTTTTGGACTTGAATATTTTGCCTCTACCTTGAAACAACATTATTTAGTCAAAGGTCATAAATGTTAAAGTAGGATTTAAGAGGCTTCAGTTGGACATCTGACATTTGGAATACTCTCGATCAGGGACTTACCCATCAGGGAAGCCAAATCTATCAGTGGGCCTCAAATCCCATGGATTTCAAGCAAGTTGCAGTACTAGACATTTGCCTGCCTGCCAAACAACCCCTTCTGAGAAAGTGTCCTAGCCAGAATCCTTGATTGTAAGTGACAGAAACTCAACACAGATGGACAGAGGCAAAAAGAGGCAGCTGTTTCCATAACTGAGATGCTCTAGAAATGTAGCTAGAGACTGGTATTCAAGAAAGAGCATGAATGTGTATTTCTTCCCCATCTCTTGACTTTGTTCTTCTGTATGGATTGGCCTCATTCTCTCTTACTAAGAGAAGGTTTCTTCCAAAAGGCAAGAAAGATATCCTTCAACAGCTCCGAGCCATATCCAGCAATATGACCCTAAATTCAACAAGAATTCTCCTCTGGCTTCAAATTAAAGAAATCCAGGCCAGCTTGTTTTAAAAGCCCATCCCCATACCCAGGCAGGATACAGGACATGAATAGCCATCCCACTATACTCACACAGTTATAAATTTCTCCAAAAGAAGGAGACAATAACTAATGTCCATTCCAGGAGTCTGCCCAAAGCAATGCCCTGATTGACCAACCCATATGACAACAGCTAACTAGATTAGTTTGGGCTTCTAAGCCTAGAACTATCATCCAATATTTCTGACTCACGTGGTCTGGCTAGAAAAGTGGCATGAACCAATCACAATTTTCTTCGCTGGAATTTGAAAATGGGATCCCCCACAAAAAAAGGGGGGAGCCCAAGAGACTGAGCCATATATTTGTAGCAGATGAACTAAATTATATGACAGATCCTTATAGGCAATATGCAATTGAAGTTATGAAGAAGCCAATCTACAGAACTAGAGATCAGAGCAGAGAGAAACATTGACTCTGAGACCATATTACCTCTGAAAGAAAAGGTTCAGGGAGTCCCTGACCCAGTTTACTGGGAGTTCCAGTGTCTGAAAATTTTGTGATCTCATTGGGGCTTCCAGGTAAGAAATGACTAACACATTTGGTGCTTTTACCCACATTATCTCATTTCCTTATTGTAATAACTCCTTTAGAGAATCTTTAATTCTCTCCACTTTACAGATGATAAACTGAGGTTCAGAGAACCTATCTGATTTTTCTTAATGTGATTTTTCAAGCTAGAAAGTCTCTAAGTCAAAAATGTGCGTTCCTTCTACTACAAGATTCCTCAGAACCTTGAGTAGCATAGAAAAATCTGGGATGAAGGCACAGATTTGGAAAGCATCTATCTACTTAGACTCCTAGAGATATTCACTAAAGCCTTGGGAGGGAGCAGGCTGCCAAGGGAAGGATCACAGGTAGGGAATAGCTGTGATAGCCCTTGCCTATTAGTGCTCACTCTCAGCAAGGTTCCACACATTATGTACTCTCTCAGCAAAAGGGAGGTTGAGGTAGAATTTGTGGAGATAACAGTGATCATGCTTCTAGGTGCCACAAGATGAAAGAAACCTCAAATAGTTTGTTTTGTAGGGCTTGGTAATTTTCCTGCCATGCTTATGCTGCATATCTTCACATTGCACCCAGCCTGAAAATTTCAAGAGAATCTCCCTTTTACATATGAATTTCTAAATAAATCTTGCAAACTGGCACAGGCATATAGGGCCAGGCTGAAGAGAATGAGACAGAAAATATCAAGGAATGGGTGTCAGGTTGAATAGGGTGATCCTCAAAGCAACACTTCCACCCAGTTGTGATAAACAAGGTTCCACACTGAGTTGATTTTGCCCCTGGTGAATTCAGAACATTCTAACATTTTAATAAGATTTTTAAGAGCCACAAATAAAAAGTAAAGTATGATTCATCATGTCAGCACTTTATTTTGTAAGGTTATTAGCACACACTGACATAAATTTTAAGGAGTAAATACATGTGCTGAGATGATTTTTAAAATATTCCCTTGTACTTCTTTTTAGTCCATGACCCTACTTCCTATTCTCACCCACAACAAATTCAAGCAGCTAGACAGTATGCTTACAACCCTAGGGGAAAATGTACCAAAGCAAAACTCTGAGAACAAAGACACAAAGTCATGGCTTATGAGTTTCAAAATAGGCCGCTGAAACCCATGCTGGAGATAATAGTTTTGAAAGGGTTTCTGAGACCCAGAAGCCAAGTTTTTGAATATCAAAAAGCCACAGCATATCCTGAACAATAGGTTGGGAAAAAATAGCTTCCCTTCTAGCTTTCAGACAAGGCAAGATTCCATAGGCTGGATGGAAGAGAAGATCCAATGGAAAGAAGAAAGTGAGAGGAGAGTGAGCCTTACCTACAGAGACCACCATGGACAGCTCTCCTGAGTTGTGTGAGACCAACAACAGAAGTCTGACCTAGGACGGATAGGCACAGGGCTCCTCAACCTTGGTGCTATTGACATTTTGGCCAGATAATTCTCTGTTGTGGGGGCTGCCTTGGGCATTGCAGGATGTTTAGCAGGATCCCTGGCCTCTACCTACCTGATGCGTAATACCTCCAAGTTGTGACAGCCAAAAATAACTTCAGACATTGCCAGATGTTCACTGGGGTGAAGGGTGGAGAGGGGAGGGTGGAGAGAAAATGCCCAGATGGAGAATCAATAATATGGGAAGAGAGAAAGAGATAGAGATTATACATACATATCTTTCTAATAAAAAAGTTGTATGTTGTTTATACAGAAAACTTTAAGAACACACAAAACCACCCCCCCAAAATCATCCATATTCTACCCAGTCAGAAATAATCATTGTTAATGTTTTATCTACACACAATTTTTCCTATATACGTAATTTATTTCCACAAAACCAAAGAATGAGGCCATGTAACCATAGGTTATACTGTTTTATAACCTGCAATTTTTTACTTCACAACATGTTGTGGATTTTCATAGAGGTATGGAATTCCTTGAAATAGCCATAACATCATTTAATTAGCCAGTCCCCTATTGTTGGACGTTTAGCTTACTCCCAATATTTCATCATTATTGGTAATGCTCTGATGAACATTTTCATATATTCCTTTCATTGTTTTCTTAGCATGAATTCCTAACGAAAGTTCTTAGAAAAAAACTGGTATTTGGGAGTTGTGTCTATAACATTTGCTATTTCATTGTTTTAAGTCACAGTTTGCTGATTTAAATTATTACTTCTATTTCTCTAGTGTTTTTTACTTTCCCACAGTGCTTCCCACCTTGTCAAATATGCAGGGAAGCTAGTAATTGTCCCTTTTTACTGACAAGAAAACTGGTGTTCCCAGAAGTTAAATAGCTTGCCCTGGCAACACAATTATTTAGCAACAGAGGACTAAAACCCATCTCACCTGAGTCACCTGGGCTTTTGGCTAATAGTGCTCACATTGGTAGCATATATGCTGCCAAAATGGAAATAATTCAGAGAGGACGAGTATGTCCCACGCTCATGGTTGATGTGCAAATAGTGATGGGCTCTAGGATGTTAGGATAATTCTTGGTTATGAGTTCTGTCTCTAAGTGCTATTTTGTGTATATTCCAGAGGTCCCAAAACATAGTCCAAGGCTATGAGACCTTGGATGAGTGAACCTATCGCTTCCCATGCAAAATTCCACAACCAATCTCCTCTCCAAATGCTGACTTAGAGGAATAATATTTTAAAATGTTAACTCCAACATCTGCTTCCATCTTATCCCTGAAGCCAAATTAAGTTGGTACAGTCTGTTTTTACTTCCAGTTACGCTCTAACACAGATTTATTACCAATTAATTTCTTATCGAGGAAAAACAACCCCATCATAAGTATTTTAGATAATGACATCTAAGTATTTTATATTGCTTTAAGTCTGAAAAGTTAGAACAGAGAGTGCATCCAATGTTCATTACCTCTTAATGTTTGCATTCTTTTTCATGTTTTGATTCACCAAGAAAAAAATGAAAATGCTACCCACTGCTTAGCCATTTTTTAGGTTTAATGAGATTAAATAAATTCTGAGGGGGAAAAGAATACAGCTTAATAATGTTTTAAGCGGTTTGTAGAAACATTCCCTCTACCATGGGCACAATTTTAAACCAAAGCCAACTTCTGCAGTGCTACTGAAAGCTAATGAATGCCTTAATAATATGCAGAGGAAAAAGGCGATGAGTTGATTAGATACAGAAATATCCTAGACCTCTGAAATACAGGTAGGAAAACAACTCAATTGTACTCAGAGACAGAACCATAACAAAGAATTACCCTAACATCCCAGTGATCCATTTCACGATTCATTAATAATAAGTGATCTTCTTGGCAGGATACGTTGAGGAAATTGACCCTCACTGATTTGAGGGCTAGACTTCAAAGCTCCAGATAAATCTTGGACCGATTTCTCTTGGTTCTAACAATACCAAAAAAATGAGCACAATTTAGAACATCATATAACTTTTCTATTTCCTAGAACCCAGTTTATGCCAATCCATCCTCCAGTTAATTAAAATTCTTTTTCAGGTTGGTACTTTTTCTTTTTTTTTTTTAAGATTTTATTTATTTATCTGACAGAGAGAGACACAGCGAGAGAGGAAACACAAGCAGGGGGAGTGGGAAAGGGAGAAGCAGACTTCCCGCTGAGCAGGGAGCCCGATGTGGGGCTCGATTCCAGGACCCTGGGATCATGACCTGAGCCGAAGGCAGGCGCTTAATGACTGAGCCACCCAGGCACCCCAGGTTGGTACTTTTTCTTAATAAAGTATTTGACAGATTCATCTAGAAATTTTATGTTACTTTTCCTGATTGTCTGGCCTTTGGAACTGTTCTGTACATGCATGTCTTTCTCTTTGTAGGAGATTATTGCCTTCAAGCATACTTGCTTCCTAAGAGTTGGACATCCCATTGGGTAAATACAGGGTTTCTTAGAGTCTGACAAATTCTAACATGGTTGTTACTTGATCCTTGGGGCCCTGAGTGAAGGGATATGTTAGATGTAACACTGCTTGGGTAAAGGAGGCAAATGTCAAAGAGCAAGAGCCATCTAAATAAATATACCATTAACAGCTCTCGAAGAATGTGAAGAAGCAATAGACAGTAAAACACAGGCAGAGCAATGAAAAGGAATGAAGTTTGGATACTTGCTATAACATGGAGGAACCTTGAGAACATCATGTTTCATTTCATTATTAAATGAAATAATCCAGTCTCAGAAGACTTCATACTGCATGATTACATTTATCTGAAATAGCCAGAATAGGCAAATCCATAGAGAGAGAAAGTAGACTAATAGCCAGGGGCTGAGGAAGGAGAAGCAGGGATTGACTGCTAAATGGGTATAGGGTTTCTTTTGGGGGGATGAAAGTGTTCTAATATAAGGTAATGGTGCTGATTTCCCAGCTCTGTCAATAGACTAAAACCACTGAACTGTGCACTCTAAATAGGTTAATTTTATGGGATGTCAGTTATATCTCAAAAAAGGCCTTAAAAAAAAAAAAAAAAAAAACAGGCAGAGACAGATAGGAGTCAGAAGAAAGGAACCAGGAGTCTGAGGCCCAGGAGGTTTAGCTACTAAGAGAAGCATCTTTCCTCCTTGGTCTAAGTTGACTGATGAAGTTTCTAGGCAACTTTGATATAAGTAATTAAAAAAAAAAACTTTTTTTAAGCAAGAGAAAATCAACACTGGTTCTGTGCTCACTTCAACCAAGTAGATTCAGCAAACATTTCCCAAAAGCCCCTATGTGCTAGCCACCTAAAATATAAAGAGATTGTCGCCCTTTTGGTGTCACATGCTTTTAACTAGCAAATAAAATAGAAAATAAAATATCTTTTAAAGTAAAGGAAGAGAGGCGCCAGGCTGGCTCATTTGGTAGAGCATGCAACTCTTGATCTCAGAGTTGTAACTTCGAGCCCCATATAGAGATTACTTAAAATCTTAAAAAATAACAAAATAAAATAAAACAAGAAAGAGAGTACAAATGTTTAGAATGTTCTTTTCAGGTATGGAATTATGAGTATTTTCTTTTTTCCAGTGCCCTAGAATATAATGACTTCACATTACAGAGAGGGAAATGAATTTAAAGAAGAAAAAAAAAGGAAAAGGTATTGGAGAAAAACACAGTGAGTGCTGTATGCAAGCTCTGGAAGCAAGAGGAAGGAGAAAGGAGTTGTGCATCAGGAAGGACAGAGAAAATTTGACAATCATTTGATATTAGTTCCAAGAGATGGGAACCTTGGGCTTGGAAAGATCTAAGGATGTTCCTCCATTCTTCATTCCTGTTTTGAAGGACATGATAAAGGCTGAGTCCTGCGGCCTGCTAGAGTGAGCCTCCAGGCTCACCAGCTCCCCACCCCTACCGCAGGCACCCTCTTGGAGAACTGAGGGGCTGAAGCTCTGAGCCCAGGAAATACTCCCCGACCCTCTGCCCACCTCCACTTACCAGTAGGACCTGCCTTTGGTTGCACTAAGGGCAGAAATATTGTTAACAGATAGGAATCATTAGGAAGAAATTTGCTCTGGATGTGGGCCAGTGGGTGCCACTTTAGACTCTTCTGTTGTTGCCAAAGCACATAACACAATAAGACAGTTGCTGCAGCAGTAAACACAGAGAGCTTTGCCATTAACGCACACACAATGTGTAGAAACAGCTAGAGGAAAGCCTCTGTCCATTCAGTTCCTCTGCGGGAGAGATGGTTGCCTTTTCAAAGCTGATGCAGAGCGTTCATTTATTATTATCAACTGTGTTCATCGCCACAATTCTGACCCCATCATCCTTTACCTTGTTCTTGTGGTTATGCAGGCTTCTTTGATGCAACAAAAGAAGCTGGCAAAAGCCTCACCAGCTCAAATCCATGGCCCCTTCATCCCTGCACTTTGAGGGGGAAGAGGCCTATTATAGGAAAAAGAGCGTGGGCTTTGGGTTTGAATTCTAGCTCAACAAACTCATCAGTTAATTGACTTTAGGAAAGTTAATCTAGCTTTCTAGGGCTTCATATCCCCCTCGATAAAATGGGCTAATGCCAGTACTGATTGCCCTCACATGGTGGTTGTGAGGATAGTTTTAAATCAGATACACACCATCACCTGGCACTATACCTACTGACCAAATTCAAGGTCATTTTCATCAGTTCTCTTAATGGAAGGCTCTCTAGAGTAGCATTCCTCAGAGTTTAGAGACATTATCTATGCATTCTACCATCCTCCCCTTGATTTGTTTAGCTAATAAGGATATATTTATGTGTATATCAATATATACAATATACACAGGTGTGTATACATACATATATATATATATAGAGAGAGAGAGAGAGAGAGAGGGAGCATTCACTTTATTGGAACTGTCCTGGTTGCAAGTGACAGAAATTCAATTTGACTGGCTTAGAAACCCTCCAAAAAATTAGGAAATATTTATTGATTCACATATATGAAAACTTGAGTGGCAGTTTACTTTCGAGCACAGCTGCATGCAGATACCCAAATAATGCCATCACAGACTTGTCTCTCTTCATGTTGTAATCTTTGCTTTTCTGTGTGTGGGAAATTAATATACATAAAGCACTGAGAATAGTGCTCATCTCACAATAAGCACTATACACGTATTTGCTACTGTTATTTCATTTAATCCTCCCCCCATCCTATGAAACACGTACTATATTATCCTACTTTTACAGATAAAGAAACTGAGGCACAGGGAGGTCGTATAGCTATTCGATATATATCCCAGCTGGCCAGACAGTCTGATTCAAAAGGCTTTCCTTGACCACTTCTCTCACCTGGCTCCTCGTTGGGCTAGAACGAGAGGTTGAGCCCTTGATTGTGAAGGGATTTAGAAAACCTAAAACCTAAGACAGATGCTTCCAAACTGAAGCAAAGGAGCATGAAAGGTTGGGTCACTTGCCACACAATGGGGTACTGTCCTTTCGAATCTGTGTGTTTTCTTTTGAAGCAGAAAGTAAGTTCCTGAGGCGCCTGGGTGGCTCAGTCGGTTAAGCCTCCAACTCTTGTTTTTAGCTCAGGTCATGATCTCAGGGTCTTGAGATCAAGCAGAGTCTGCTTAATTTCTCTCTCCTTCTGCCCCTCCTACCCTTCCCCTCCCTTGTTCCCCACTCGCACTCTCTTTCTTTCAAATAAATAAATAAATCTTTGAAAAAATAAGAAAGAAAATAAGTTCCTCCTTCTATAATCCATGCATAGATCCTATTAAACCTACACAAAGGCAGGGGTTACACTCACCTAAAAAGTCTAGAAGCATGCAATGGTTGGAATATGAGTCCTAGTACTGGTTATCCTTTGTTGACAACCCCATGTCCCGTCCCCAGTGCATTTTCTGCTCCTGTCTGCCTTGTTCCTTGCTCCTCGCCCTACAAGGCTGACCCACATGGATTGAACCTCTGAACTCCTTTCCCTCTGGCTTCTAGTTGGGTTTGGCCATTGGTCTCCTGCCCTTGTGACTTCAAGCCCAAAGGTGGTGGTAATCCCCACCGTTGCCAATAAAGTGGATGCTCTCTCTCTCTCTCTCTCTCTCTATATATATATATATACTCACACTGGTGAGTGTGTCACCACCCCTTGTTGGTTTATCGAACCCAAACAACACCTTTGCAAAGAGCCCCTTTGCTTCATTCTCCTCAGTGAAGCCCTTTGAAGTTGTCATCAGTCTATAGGTCCACATGATGCCTTTGGTGGGCCCTTGGCATTTCTATTTTCATGAATGCCTTCCTCCATAAAAAACTACTAAAAATTATATTTTGTGACTGTATTGGTAAAAAGATGAATGTAAGCCAGGTTGGATGATATCTACTTTTTCTCTTCTGAATTTAAAAGAAAGTAGACCACTTTCATGGGCTCCTAGAAATGTCATGGGCCCTAGGCACTGCGCCTGTTATGCGTAATGGGGAAGTCAGCCCTGCTCGTTTTCTGCCAGGACTCTGACAGATGCTATCTCTTCTACCTGGCATACCTCACAGACAAAAAATAGAAGCTCCCAGGAAGGTGGGCTACTATCAAGTTAAGATCATGATCCTCGGGTCAGATTTCCCAAACAGCCTGTTTCCATTACAGCAGACCTGGCATCCTTGTCCTTAAATAGATCCTGTTTCCAAGTCACAGCTACGATGACAAGATAATAAAGAAAGAAAAATGGAGTATCTTGTGTTGAATTAATGCCCAATTCATTTACGACTCACCACATTCCAGGGGCTGATGGCACAACAATCACATACTTCATTAATAATCCTCACTTTCCCCTCCATGAATACATCACTCCATAGCTGGAAAGGAGAGAACATTGTATGTGTTCTCAGGTCACAGTTTTGCTCCCAGTACTGGAAAAGCAAGTTGGTGGTTTTTGTCTTGTTTTCAAATGAGAACCAAGAATGTTTTGATAATGAATACTGCCTTTAATTGGCAATCTGTTAAGTATTGATGATCTTGAAGTTTATATTCGGGATTCTACTTGCTCAGCCAGCTCTCAGTCTGTGAGCGTCTCAGAGACCAGGCGGAAGGAAGTGGACAGTGGGAAACTGTGCTGGGAAAAAGACAGGCTAGGCAGCAGAAGTATTTTTAAATCGAAAACAAACAGTTACTGATTTTCTTTTGGAGTTTCACACCTCATGCCCTACACAATGTGGGACGGAGGGCACTTCAGATTCTTTCTTTGCCTTTTTTTAATCTTCAGTTGTAATTTCAAGGTAATGCCAAATTTAAATCTCTAAGCCCCTAGATCCCCCTTGCCAGTCAATTCTTTGACAGACTGGGGCAGGGGGGAGGTCCCTAAAAGGACAGGGGAAGCTGAGAATCTGCCCCTCAGCATCCTTGAATATCAACCATAAAACTAATGAACTGTGGCAACTGAATTGTCTAAGTTCATTCCAAATTATGTCTTGTAAAGTTCATCTTTGTTTCCAATTATCATCCCGGAATCATAAATGTCGAATCTGAGCAACGGCTTCTCAGCTCTGTGAGTCTTGTTTGGATCCTTCTTACTGTTAAGCCCATGATAGGGGATGGCCCGCTTTACTGGAAACCTAGGGCAATGGGTCCTCTCTTAAAAACAACAACGAAAACAAACCCTTTCATTTTTTTGTGAAATTAAATCTGAAAAGGTCTCTGAAAAAGACTGCTCTGATTCAGTGAATCTGAATTTTGACATGTTGATGAGGACAGTGTTTTTAAGTATATCCCCCTTAACTATTCATAACCCAGTTATAAATCATGTTTATTTTACATCCTTTTTTTCCTTCATCCTCTTATGACCATAAAGCATTTACCCTGACAAGTTTATAAAGAATATTGAGGTTGATACTTGCTGGTCTTAGTAGAAATTAATCAAAATCCATCTGTTCCCTCCTCAGCCTGGACAATTTCATTACCACTAAACCAGGGATTATAGGATTCTTACATCTTCTTTTTTTCCAACACAGTTCAGTTGATTTAGAAACAATGATTAAAGCTGCTTACTTTAAGGAAGATTGTTTCCAATCTTCCCTTCTTGCAAGGCAGAGAAAGATGAAAGCATCTTGATCCTGAAATATTTATATCTAAGACTGGAAATCTGTATCAGAGTCATGATGAACGATTGCAACCAAAGATTTTTTATTTTAAAGTCATATTTCTTATCTCCACACTTCACTTTCCTCACAAGCTGTAGGAAATAAGCACTACATACATTCACTGCCCTCTATCCCGGGTAGATTTTCTACCTTTATTTAATTGTAAATCCAATGTGGCATAATAAAGAGACTCAAAGATAAAGATTACCTTTCTGACACTGACTATTTACAGGGATAAATATCAGTTATCCTTATGTGGCCTTAGAATGACTGCTTTCAAAGGAATGCAGAACACAAATTAGAGAGAATGAATTTAAGCCTCCCGCAAGGAGATACCTTGATCTGGGATTCAAGAAATCTAAAGAATTAGAAGTGATTACTAGAGAGTAATTCTGGTTTTAACCAGCCTTAGAAGGGTGCTATAATTAACTGTTCTTACTCTTTAAAAAAAAAAAATCTGGTTTCCATACTTTTCCCCCTCTAATGTCCTTTAAATTGAGGTAAAAATGCTCAGATCTCAAGCATACCATTTGGATAAGCTTTGACAAATGCATCTACTCATAGAACCATCACTCCAGTCAAGATCTAGAACATTCCATGCTCTTAATTTTTTTGGTGTGGCTGTTTTTAATAAAATGAAAATTATTATAGCCCTCTGCTACTAGGAATGAACACCCCTCTAAATTCTAAAAGGAATAAAATAAAACGAAAGACCTGTTAGCTGGGGTCCCTACAGAGCCAAATGCTGTTTGAAACCAGCCCATGGCCAGGGCCTTTTAACAACATCACAAAAAAGGGAACTGATCTTGACCGGCAGGCAGAGGGGATGGCGTCATGGCCCAAACATCAGATTAGAAACACAATGATTCCCTGGGACTGGACGCTAAATCCTGGCAGACGACACAGCCTTTCATCTTCTGAAATGGATAAATTGAATGAAGCACGGCCAATTCTGGGCCGGACTGTTGGATGAGATTCTGGGTTTTTTGTTTTGTTTTGTTTTGTTTTGTTTTGTTTTAAGTTCCTAACTCTTCTACATAGACATTAAAACTTCAATTACAGCAGACCCAGAAACCGTCCTTCCGTCCTTGACATTTCCTTCTTCCTCACTTGTCCCCGTTTAGCGGGAAAACAGTCATTTTCCAGTATTCCCAGCCTTCGGGACCCTGCACCTCAGGGATGTTTCCTTGGATGGCAAGAATCCTGCTGAATAAAGGGAGAATTACCAATGTTCATCCTTGGAAATCTTGAAGGGAATATATACATAGCCTAAGGAGTGCAAAATGCTCTTCATTTCATTCAGTAATTGCTGCTCAGGGACCTATGTACAAAAATAAAGGATGAATGGGCTGTATAGTGTAATAAAAAGAGCTCAATTGTGGGGAGCTGCTTCTGTTGATCTGTTTTTTAAACTAGGAGTTCTGTTCTGGCGAGTTCTGTTGTCACAGTACTGTGGTACCACAGAGCAGTCGAGAAACTCTAGAGTCAGACTGTGTGAGCTCAAATCCTGACTCCGCCACATATTCGATATGTGACTGACAAACCACTTACTTCTCTGTACTTCTGTCTCACCTCTGTAAAATGGGGACAGTAATAATAGCTAGCTCAGGGTCAGCTAACTTTTTCTAAAAGCCAGATATTAAAACTTCAGGCTTTGCAGTCCACACATTCTGTTAGAGCTGCTCCACTCTCTGTGCGGTGGGTCTCACTGTTGTCTTAATTTGCATTTCTCTGATGGCCTCTGATGTGGAGCATCTTTTCATAGCTTTGTTTACCATCCGTATATCTTCAGTGAGCTTTCTGTTAAGGTCTTTGGCCCCTTTTTTAATCAGGTTGTTTGTTTTCTTATCATTAAGTTTTAAGAATTCTTTGTATATGTTGGATAATAGTCCTTCATCAGATGTGTCTTTTGCTGAATCTCATATAATTTTCAGTTGTCAAGAATTCTTCTTCTCCTGATTTGGTTTTTCAACTCTTAAAAACCGTAAATAAGGGGCACCTGGGTGGCTCAGTCAGTTAAGCATCTATCTGTGGCTCAGGTCATGTTCCTGGAGTCCCAGGATGGAGCCCTGCATCAGGCTTCCTGCTCAGCAGGAGTCTGCTTCTCTCTCTGCCCCTCAACCCGCTCTTGCTCTCTCTCTTTCTCTCTCAAATGAATGAATCAAATCTTTTTTTAAAAAACTGTAAAAAACATGCATAGCTCACAGGCGGTACAAAAACAGGCAGCAGCCAGATTTGGCCCACAAGCCATAGTTTATCAAATCATGAATTAACACATGTAAAACTCTTAGACCAGTGCTTGACACATCATAAGCACCACATCCATGTTACAAGGTATTCGTATTATCTAGTGGAAGCTGATGAATGCTATTCTCTCCCGGGGTCTGGTATTAGTACTATTTCCCAGAAAGTTGACTTTATGGGCTTCCAGTTTTGAGAAAAAGACATAGAGGTCCTAAGAGAGAAAATGATCTTAGTGTCTTCCTCCAATACCTAAAAAAGGTATAGTGAACACTGCCTCCAGATACGGATCCAACATACAGAGTGCACCATTGTATAGATCCCATCATTTGGGGAATGCTTTTTTAAAGCCATTCCTGTCCATTTTTGCACATTAAATCCCACAAAGAGATTTATTTACAACATTAAATCATTTCCTTGCTGCCTGGCTACATTTTTAACTATTAAAATATTCATCACACACTCTAAGAACCTAATGCCAAGTGTTTTATGACCTTTTAAAGGATGACTTCCTTAAAAAAAAAAATCCCCTCCAAATGTGGATGTCAGCTTCCGAATGAGTCTCATGAAGAGCAGTCCGCTGTCAAATATCAAAGGGGATAAACACGAGCTCATTGCCCTAGAAAACACTACCAGGGATGGGCTGATTAAACAGAAATGTATGTGATGCATTAAGCCGTTGGTTGGGGAGGTGGGAATGAAAAGTGGGGAGGAATCTGGGGCAAAATTTGCTTGCTCCCTAGTATGAGAAACACACTCAACTGTCTAAAATAATGATTCCCAGCAGGGGTCGATTTGGGCCCCTGAAAACACGTTTGGTAATGGCCATAGGCATTTTTCGTTGTCATAGCTGAGTTGAGGGCTGAGAGTTGCTACTGGCATCTAGTGGGTAGAGGCCAGAGATGCTGCTAAATTATCCTACAATGTACAGCACAGCCCTGTACAACAAAGAATTATCTGGCCTCAAATGGTCAATAGGGCCAAGAATGAGAAAGCCTAACTGACCCCCACCTCACATCTGACTTTATCTTGCTTTTTCTTTGCATTGAACACTATAGGTGTGTGTCCAACAAATAAATGTAAACACTGGAAAGCATCTCTCCCTATGTTTCTATTAAGGACCACAATTCGATTTGAACTCTGTATCCATCCACTTTTTCAAAAGCATCGTGATGGAAAAATTGCAAGATTGGTGTTCATTTAAATTACACAAATTAATTCAATTACCCTGAAGAAAACTGGTACCAGATCACCAGATTGCTGAGCAACTGATGCTAATTTGGTAATTCAATTTACTAAAGAGGCAATGTGACAAATGTGTAGAAGCTAGTCGTCTGGAGCCGGCACCGCGCCGTCCACGGAAGTCACTACCTGCTGTGTATCAATTTTCATCCAATTCTACTCCTTCTCAACCAAAATGAATCTGTTCAATTTCTTTAAGTAAATAAGGCCCTTTTTAGAGCAACACATGGTGAAAGAAGAGGTAAAAATGAACTTCCATCTTTTTACAAAGAATCAAAATACTAAACAAGCAGGGGGGACTGATAAAAAGCTTCCAAATCAATTTATGAAGAGTCAAAGCAATTCTGATTAATCTAATGTAACTTAAAATTGTAAGTACGTTAATTAACATTTTATATTTAACACTGTTCTAAAACTTTGTAGTATCAGCTTAAAACCCTTTTAATTTTTTTCTTTTCTTTATTTATTTATTTAAGTAATCTCTACACCCAACGTGGAGCTCGAATTCATAACCCCAAGATCAAAGAGTCATATGCTCCTCTGACTGAGCCAGCCAGGCACCCCTAAACCATTTTTTTCCCAATAAAATTATATTTAAACTGTATCCGTAGAGTACTTTACGATTCTATTTAAATTCATCTGTATTTGTTGAGTGCTTTATAATTTGTGAAATGCATATATATATTACCTCTCTGGAGCCCTAAAATAACTCTAAGAAGAAGGAATAGCAGATTTTATCATCCTTGGTTTACAGATGAAAATACAGGTTTTGGTCCAACGTATAGGTCTCTGGGTTAACAGAACACTCAACTGATGACACCATGTTTTACAAAGTTCTAGAGACAATTGTGTCTTTAGTGCTGAATAGACAACCCCCCAAAACTCAGTGAAACAAACATTTCATTGTATCTCACAATTTAGTGGCACAGGAATTCAGGCAAAGCCTAACAGAGCACGTCTGCTCCACATGGCACTGACTGGGATCACAGGGTTCACTCTGTGGTACTCAGCTGGTAGCTGGTTCCGAGCGTCCAGAACAGCTTCGCCCATGTGCGCCTTGGTGGGGGCCAGCTGGAAGGCTGGGCTTGGCCAGGTTCCTCTCCTCCACGAAGTCTCAGAGCCTCTGCCAGTGGTCTCTCCAGCAAGATAGTGAGACGTCTTACGTGGTGGCCAAAAGCAAGTATTCGGAAAGATAGGAACTAGAAGCTGCCAATCTTGCAGTGTGTGCAGGCCCAGACATGGCACAGGGTTACTTCCATCATAGTCAACTGTTCAAAGTGGTCACAGAGACCACCCAGACTTAAAACATGATGGGAGTCGAGGGGAGGAATAGATTCTCTAAAAGGGAAGAGTGTCCAAAAATCTGTGGCCACCTTCAATCTGCATAAGATCTTGAGAATCTCTTCCAACTTAAACGTTTAAAGATGGCCCAATGACTCTGACACCTTCGCTGATAGCAGGAGCTATTCTCCTCAAAGAAACTAATTCTAGGGGCACGTGGATAATGCAGTTGGTTAAGCGACCAACTCTTGGTTTTAGCTCATGTTGTGATTCTCAGGATCGTGAGATCCAGTCCTACGTCAGCCCCGTGTGGGGCTTCATGCTAAGTGCGGAGTCTGCTTAAGATGCTCTCTCCCTCTTCTTCTGTCCCTCCTCCTTTCTCTCTCTCTCTCTCTCTCTCTCTCAAATAAATAAATAAAATCTTTAGGAAAAATAAAAAGAAACAATGTCTATCAGGTGAAACCGCAAACCCAAGAGGGCTGAAGTAAGCAGGGCTCAGCACACTCTTCACCTGCAGTCTCTGTTGACTGACTACTGTCGGAACTTATCCATTCCCATGGCTTCTGCCGTCATTTCTATGCCAGTGGCAACTATTTTCCTAGGTTCCCAGACTCCTGCATCCACCAGCTACGTCCATGTGAATACCTCCCCATCACCTCAAACCCAGCACAAAATGAAACTTACCACCTTTCCTCTCAAGCCTGCCTCTCTCGCTGTCTTCTCTGTGCTGTGATATAGCCATCTACCTTTTCTTCCATATCTGCATCCTGAGCAACATCCTTGACTTCTTCCCCCTCACACTCTGCATTAAATTGATAATCAGGACCTATAGGTTCTAACTCCTAATATCCCCCCATATCGCTCCATCCTCACCGCCGGCTCTCCTCGCTCATGGACTTCCACACTCTTCTCCAACTTCCCCTGCCTCCTGTCCTGCTTCCACACAATCCAGAGTGACCTTTCTAAAGTCTAGATATGATTATGTCACTTCCCATTATAGCTGGGAGGCATGCTGTTGAGAATAAAACCCAAAATCTTTAATGTGATTTACAAATTTTGTTCTTGTTTGATTGGATTTGAAGGCACAAATGCCCTTCTGCCTCCATAGATTTCTCTCTCTGGTGTTGCCAGTAAAACATTCATATTATCCACTCCTTTCAGTCATGGCATCTGAAGTCTCTGTTAATTGCAAATAGATACTGAGAGGAATAGCCACAATTAACACCTTATCAGCCAGGAACTCCTTTACTGGCGTTCATTCATCAAAGTGTCACTGTGGCTACTTGATCTTCTGGGGATAGGTCAGAGGATAGGTAAGTCTTGGGGAAAAAAAAAGCAACGGTTGTCTAAGTAGGTGCCTGGAGCCATTTCTGATGCATAACAATTAAAATAGTTTACTGACTTCATAAAATACTCAAGTATCTGGAGATATTCAGTACTGTGAAATTATCCTGTATGCCATTTTTAGTTTAAAAATCAGACAGATATTGA
Organism: Phoca vitulina; assembly: GCF_004348235.1. Taxonomy (NCBI): domain Eukaryota; kingdom Metazoa; phylum Chordata; class Mammalia; order Carnivora; family Phocidae; genus Phoca; species Phoca vitulina. The sequence continues at coordinate 25,106,627 of NW_022589716.1, forward strand.
TATTACTAAGAAGAAGAAGAAGAAGAAGAGAAAGAAGAAGAAGAAGAAGAAGAAGAAGAAGAAGAAGAAGAAGAAGAAGAAGAAGAAGAAGAAGAGAAAGAAGAAGAGAAAGAAGAAGAAGAAGAAGAAGAGGAGGAGGAGGAGAGGAGGAAAAGGAGGAAGAGGAGGAGGAAGAAGAAGAAGAAGGAAGAAGAAGAAAGAAGAAGAAGAAAGAAGAAAGAAGAAGAAGAAGAAGAAGAAGAAGAAGAAGACGACGACAAGAAAGTGACCAATGAATGGAATGCTGGAGACAGCCACTTTATATCCAAAACTTCAAAATCATTTGGTGAATCAGCTAACTGTCCTCATTGGATAAGATTACCATAGCTGGAAACCAATCAAATCCCCAAAAAATTAAATTCCAAGGGATGACTTACATGCACTGGTCACATATGAATTTGCAGTACCGATCATTTCTGGAAATTAGGGACCCATCAAGCAACACTCAAAAATCGTTTCCATATTTAGCTCAATTTCTGCATTGTAGTAGTATTACTACTATGATAGGATTTGACCCTTAATAGACTTTAACATTTTTGAAACTCAAGTTCTCTGTCTCCTCTTTGTCCATCTTGCACTGATATTCTGCTTCTCCAAGTTCCTGTCCTGTTGCCGAGAAATGGAACACCACCACCACCGAAACACACAGCTTCACCCACCCACGTGCCTGGGCTCCTGGCTATTTCTGCTGATGCTCCTTCTTCAAATATCTCCTGCTCTACTCACTTTTTTCTGACACACCTGCCACATCCCATCTTCTTCTTCCCCAGCAGCCTCTTAAGCCCCTGTATCTAATCACTTAGCTTTTCAATGCTCCCATATATCATTTTCCTATAAAATCTGAATTTCAGTGATGATAATGGCAACGATGATTAGTTAATATTTTTGTGCATTACCTTGACGTTATCTCAAACTATCTCCTGTGCTCGCTTTGGCAGCACATGTACTAAAATTGAATTATTTCCTCTCATCCTCACAATACCACTGCAATACCTAAGTACTGTTAGTATCTCTTTTACAGATCAGGAAACTGAGGCTCAGAGAAGTCAAGCAATTTTGCTAAGGTCATACAATTAATTGATATTTTACAAAGATATTCAAATAATGCTGAATCAAAAATTTAAATTGATTAGGACCAATCACTCAAAATCATTTTTTCATACACTCAAATATTCCTGAGTCAAATGATATGACGTCAGAGATTTGCTTCAAAATAATCTAAAGCAGGAGGTGCTGGGGTGTGGATGATACAGGAGTCTCCAGGAATTGATGATTTTTATAAGTGGATGATGAGTACACAGATGTTCATTATACTATTCATTCTACCTTTGTGTATGCTTGAAACTTATCAAATAAAAAAGTGGGTTTTTTTTTAACGTCATCTTTTTCAGACAATTATAAATAGCCCAAGCCTCCCGATCATCACAGTCTATCAGTGTTTATGGATAATTATAAAATGTTCCATTATGCATCCAGGCTTATAAATTACCTAATGTGGGGATCTGGGGCGAGCACTCCAGCTTTAGAAACAAATGTCTCATCTTTGTCACACAAGTTTATTTTTTTCCTAGACCACCGTGGTATGCATTGCATACTTGTCTTAATGGAAGAAACAATTACCCAGGCACTGTGTCCAACTGCAGAGTGTTATCTTTTAATTAACCTGTGTAGCCTTTTTTACTTAACCTAGTTGGAAAAGTGACAGCCACTTGGGCTGTCTAAATAATGTTCACTGCTACTCCTTTATTGGGTCTTTTCAATCAAAACAGCTCCCTGTGTATGGTCCAGCTCTGCAGACCTGGTGATCTTTTGTATTCTGTCACGATCCTTGCCAGACTGCAGTCCTGCAAACTGTCTCACTAACCAGACTGCTTAGAATTGTTTCAATATACGAAACACAGCTTGATCCAATATGTCCTCTTCTCTCGGTGTTTCCGTGTACAAGGTATCCTGAACTCTACCTTAAAACTCTCCTGCCAACTTACAATGTCCAGGGCTGTGAGTACGTGGGACAGCTGGATTCTCGCATATCTGCCCCAGGGTTGCATGAAATGTACCACATTTCTGGATAGAAATTTATCAGTATGGAATCAAATCTCTGCAAATGTGCATACCCTGGGATCCAGCAGTGCCATAGTTAGGAATCTGTCCTAAGGAATTAATTGGACAGATGCACAAAGATGGATGTGTAAGGATCTTCAAGGCATGGCATGTTTTCTTTAACAATAATAAGTAGGTACAAAAAGTTTAACTATCCAACAATGTGAGATTGGCTTATGGAATTACCTGCAAACATTGCAAATGTGGATATAAATATTTTTATGGTAATGAGGAGGTACCGTTAAGTCCTCTTAGCAAAGAGCAGGTTACCCAGGAATATGCATAGTGTGAATATATATAAAGCCTAGCAGGAAAAAAGTTTTATCTATGTACATATGCGTGTGTGTGTAAAATCTGTGTGTCTGTGTTGGGGGTATGTGCACAACCCACGCCTGGCTTGATAAATACTATGGTTTCCTTCGAGTGCTTTCTTTTCTCCTCTCTGTATTTTCATGTATTTCTCCAGGGAATGCCATACCTACATAAGAGATTTTAGAAGAAATGGAAATAACAGACAAAACCTATCCTATCTAAATGTGTTTCAAGTGTTGAGATAAAAGGAAAATGGAAAAACCTGGGGAAGATGTAAAAAAATCCTTTTGGGAGCATTGTTTCAATAAAGAAAAGCCTTTCAGTATTAATTATTGAGTAGAAATGATGGAGAAGGTAACGAGCAAAGGAGCAGAGAGAAGGTCAGAGTCCGTCTGCAATTGGTAGCAATGTCCCGACTTGAGGCTGGGAGCTCTGAGCTGCAGACCCCAAACCAGTGAGATACTATAGCACCTTTTCTCTCCCTTTTCTGGAGTGCCAGAGGTTTCTGGAATTCCTATAGTGTTCCAGGCATTATTCTCTGACCCTTACAGCAATCCCTCAAGGTAGGTCTTCCTAAAGGGTGGCCCAGGGGGCTCAGTGCCTTACCCAAGGTCAGAGCTGGAGCCTTGAGCTGAGGTTAGGAGCCCAAGGAGCCCTTGAGCTGAGGTGGGAGACTCCCTGAAGCTTAGCCCCCCACTAAGCTTCAGGGAGTCTCCATTACCAAGAGAAGAGGGGCCCTTGAAAACGAAGAGAGAGGATTGTCACCATGGTGTTAGCGACCAGGCTAGGACCTCGGTAATATCTGGGTAGAATTCTCTGAAGAGTTATGGGGTCAAGCTGACTTGTGCAGGCAGCAACAGAGGACTCTTTTAGGAACCAGAAGTGAGCCTTTGTGACTGTAAATTATTCAGGCTAGATGTTTACAATGAGCAGCTTAGCTTCAGGCCCATATTAACTTCCGTTCCTATTACTATCAGATTAATGGCATTTTGTTGCTTTTTCTAAATATGCAACAAATCAGGAAACCTATAATTCAGCAGTTAGTCATTACAGTAGCAGTGAATCTGCAACTGTTATCTGAAGCTCATCTATAAAATAACATGAAAATCCAAGATTGGGTTTTTCGTTTGTTTTTTTTTTTTTGGTATGATAAACAGAGCATTAATAATAAGTAACCAGGATATTGTTTCTAAGTTGGAAAATGTCTAAATTGAAAAATTCGTGGGGCGCCTGGGTGGCTCAGTCGGTTAAGCATCTGCCTTCAGCTCAGGTCATGGTCCCAGGGTCCTGGGATCCAGCCCCGCATCAGGCTCCCTGCTCCACGGGAAGCCTGCTTCTCCCTCTCCCACTCCCCCTGCCTGTGTTCCTGCTCTCGCTCTCTCTCTCTCTGTCAAATAAATAAATAAAATCTTAAAAAAAAAAAAGAAAAGAAAAATTCGTCAGACAACAAAAGAAATCAGGGCAAAGAGACAACAGAGGACTGAACAAACAGGAAGATTTGCATTTTAGATAATGGATCCACAGAATACATAGAAAATACAGTTGCGGAGACTTCCATTTCAAGGTTAAAAGAACTATAAGATATATAAAGTATTGTGTATTTAGTATGTTCATGGACAAGATGAGATAAAGTTAAAGGGAATTTAGTATTCTCTCACAAATTTCAAATAGTAAAGTACTAAAAAGTCATATTTTCTGTGGACTTCAGAGACTATATACAAATATGCACATATATTTAATAAGTCTTCATTTTTCATTGTTCCCCATGATCTCATGCCTTTACATTCAGCTAATATCAAGTACTGTTTTACAGCTGATCAATAAAATACAGTTTACATCAAATGACCAGAGAGTTGTCAATTTTTAAAAATCCCAGCCTCTCTTGCGAATTGCTAACTTCAAAGACATGCATTAAGATTATTAAGCAAGTAATGATTGATTTATCACATAACATTAAGAAATGTTTTCTTTGAAGCACAAATTAAAAGGTCATGGATGCCCAGATTTTTCTTCAGGTTGATAGTTAAAATGCAGACTAGATCATATTGCTGGCCGTGAAGGACACATGAAGGGGATTTGAAGTAACTCTCCTTTCCAGGCAAATATTTTAATGAAATGCGTAATATTCTGCAGTGGATTAATGAGGCTGTTCTCGATTTTCAAACAATGGGTAGACAATTAAGACCCAATCCTGGGAACAAATTGGTGTTGCTGTTATTTTGTGACGGTATTTAAAATGACCATTGCTGGAGCAACAGGGCATTATTTAACAGAACGGAAAATAAGCATTTACATCAAGCGATTCAGTGGAGATATTCAAGAGGAAAAAAAAAAAAAAGTATGTGGCAGCTGCTGTTCCTAGAAATAAAGCTGACATTTTAGGATGAAAGCAATTTGACCAGCTGAAACCTAAACATGCTTTGTGCCATGTTCAGAAGTCACCCCAAATGCATGCCAACATGCTAAACACTCTCCATAAAGTCAGCGAGCTGTGCGATTTCTCACCCTGCTTTCAAACACTCAGAGAAGAGATGGGTACAGATCTTTGAAGAGGACGGACTTCAGAATGAACAGAATTAATTAGCCACATGAGTATAAGAAAAACCATACCTCAAGAGTGTGGGAAAAGTAATCTACATATGGAGGTTAACTGGGAAAAATTGATCTTCCAACTAGGCTCAAAGGCCAATCCAAGACTGCTCTCAACACCTGTGGTCCTAACTAATCAGGAACTATAGTGCTCAGCAAGCTTGCACCACAATACAAACAGGATAGTATAATATCTCCTATTTTCCCAGTGCATTGTTACGGAAAATGAGGATGAAACTGCAGTGTCATTCCACAGGTGGCCAATGAGAATCAAGTGTTTTTCCTGCCCGAGAGTCACATAAAATCAGGGGGCTTTTCTTACATTTTTGTGAATTGTAATCGTACGCTTACTGCAATATCTTCCCTGAGGAACATTCTTTTTAATTCTACTCCTCAAAGCTCCGGGCTTTGCTTCCCAGATTGCAAAGTTATTTTGCTTGCTATTTTAGATAACTTCTATAATTTAGTCCTGCCCCTCCCCCGCCCCCCAAGAAGTCTATATGGCCAAATTGATGAGATGAAATGATAGGTTTAAAGAATAATTCATTATACTATCAAGATCTTGGCATGCCAATTGCTGAAAAGACTATTTTGAGCTGTCAGTTCTAAAACACATATTTTTTCATTGACTGACATGCCAAGCGCTTGATGGAATAATGAATTGTTCCCATTGACATCACCATCTCACACAACCCTTGGGCTCCGTGCAGCATTTTTCAGGGTGATGAATAACACTGCTGCTCTTTCCCTGGTGTGTAAAACTAGAAGGGTGAGGTCAGGTACAGGCACTTGCTGAAAAAGGGGGTGGGGGTAGGATGGGGTGAAGGTCAGGGATCCCATAAAGGTCAGCCAAGACTGTGATACATGTCATACTCTTCACAACTAAAAATACACACGAGTCCACATTTTGACATGATTGGAACAAAACACCACCTTCCAAGTATTCTGCTTTCTTGCTTGGGAAGGGTGGGTTTTTTTTCCCTGTGACTCGGAAGCTATTTGTGGCTACTGCCTTCAACTCAGAAACTCAACTCCTCTGACTCAGAGACAAGGAAGGCAAAAAGAATATGATTTCACTCAGATGTGGAATCTGAAGACAGAACAAATGAATAAACAAACAAAAAGCAGAAACAGATCCATAAATACAGAGAACTCAGGGTTGCCAGGGGGGAAGAGAGGCGGGGATGGGCAAAATGGATGAAGCGGGGAGGGAAGTCCGGGCTTCCAGTTATGGAATGAGTAAGTCACGAGGATAAAGAGCACAGCACAGGGAATAGAGTCGGTGATGTTGTAGCAAGCCAGCAAGCCTAGTGGAACGTAGAGAGAAGTGGCATCACTCTGTTGTACCCCTGAAATTAATGTAACATTGTATGTCAACTACACTCCAGTAAAAAACTTAAAAAAAAAAAAAAAGGTGGCTCCCAGATAAAAGGCACCGAGGCATTGTCCTTAGCATGGGTCGTATCCTTATTCCCAAGTTCACTCTGCTCCTAGGCTACCCTCGTCCACTCTTGCACCTCTAGGGTAGCGCAAATCTACCCAGCAAACCTGCCAGGGGCTATTCAACAAAATGCTGCGTGCTGACAAAAGGTCACCATGCACGGCAGCACTGATGCGTCAGGCGCCTTCCCACTCGCGTAAAGAACTCACTTCCCTGTATTTAAAAGGCGGGCTTGGACCTTCATTGAGACACATCTCTAGCTTCCGGTCCACGGGTTCCTCTACCACGTGCCCCGAGCAATGAGCGTCAATAATAACACCTGCTTCAAGCACGTCCCTCCTCCTCCACTATTTATTTTATCCAAACTGCAGCCCCCTGAAAAAAAAAAAAAAACAAAGCAAAAAACAAACAAAAACCCCCAGCTTTGGTATCCCCCCCTCCTGGTAGTCATTTGCCTACTAATAATGGAAAACTCTGACTATACCAGGATTTCCTTAAGACTCACCCCATTCCTAAATACATTCATTAGCAAGTGAATGAACCCCCTGCCCGCGTTAGGACTAAGAACACTCGCAGTCTGTAAAAAGACTTTAGGATGAGGCCCTCCCATCAGAGCCACCGCGGGGCTGCCTTACGTAACTGAACTGTGGGTTTACATATGCGCATATATTTGCAAAGTTCCACATACCGTTTGCCATTTAATCGCAGACTTCACGGAGGAAGCACAGTTACGGAGTCCAAACTCCTCACTTCCCAGCTGGACGCGCTGAGGCCAGGAGGGGGCAGGCGAGCACTCACGCCTTTCTGAGTGGGAGGCTGTCAGGTGACGCCCACAAACCCACTCAGCGGGAAGCCAAGTTCTAGTCCCGAAGCCCTGGCACGTCTGCGACGCCGGGGACGTCTTTTGCCATCTGGTCTCCCCCTGGCCTTCTCCCTGAGATCACCTCCCTGGATGGAGCATTCCAGGGTTGCAGACCTCAGGGCCCGGCTGTCCTGGGGCATTTCAGATGTGAGCGGCACAACCCAAGCGTTGCTCTGGGGCTCACGGTGCAAGACCTTGGCTTCCCGTGCGTCTGTGTCTTCTTCCTCCTCTTCACCTGCCTCCTCTTCCTTCTCCTCATCTCCCTCTCTTCTCCCTATTTGTGGAGGCCGCACCATGTGCCAGACACTGTGCTATCCTACATCTCCCTGGGGGTCACCTTCCCCCTTCATCTGGAGCATTTCCCTTGGTTATGGCACGTTCTTGCCCTTCAGGACACTAACCTCAGTGTAACTTAAACACCCTCACCTGTGTCGCTCTCTGATTAAGATCAGTCTCCCCTATTCCCTCACCCTTGCTTGCCCAGCATGTAGAATGACATCACAGTAACCTTGAGGTTGGTTCCCTCAGTAGCCCCCATTGACAGATGACAAAACGGAGGCTCCATGAGTGTGGGTGGCTTGCCTAGGTAGGTCACCCAGGCGGTCAGTGGCACACGGGGCACGCCCGTAACTTCCACTATTCAACCACACTGCCTCTTGTCATGGCTCTGCAAAGCCCCTCCAATTTCTCGGGCAACTTCATGTACCTGCACTTGCCAAATGTCCTTATCCTACAGAAGACCTTCCACGGATCTCAGGAAGTCTCAGTGGGTGAAGTAGATGTTATCCACAGGCTGCTATGGGTCCTCTTCCAAGACAAGGCCATGGCCACAGCCCAACCCTGAGTAAGTCCAAAACCTGCTAGAATGTCTTACTCCCACGGGCGAGCCCTTGGAACAGGATGCTGTTCACTAGTAACCAACTAGTCAAGACCTTTGTGCAGGATTCCTGGCGGGCCATGGGTGCTATGTACTTCCACCTAGAAAGGGACTTTTAAATGCTAATAGTGAAAGGAGGAGGAGGAGGAAGAGGGGGAGGAGAACAGGAAGGAGAAGAAGAAAAAAGGCAAAAGTAGAACACATCATTCCCAGCTGTTGGTCTTTTTCACTAGTTTGAAAGCAAAGCTATGGAAGAATGGGCACCTTTTTCTGAGTATTACTTTTACTCCCTTGTCCTCCGGATTTATTGCTTGCATCCAGTAGCCGCCACCATAAAACTCTTCTTTTCAATAGACTGCTATTTGAATTGCAAAAGCAAAACTATCCAAGAACATATAATCTAGTAAAAAGTAAAACGGTAGTATTACAAAGCGATTTCCAAAGGGCGATTTATTTGCATAGTGATACCCGACAGGCGGAACCAAGGGTCCATCTCCGCTCCGGCCTTTGGTTTGGTGACGGTGCTCTGAGACACTCCATCACCACATCGTGCTTTTAATTTTCCAGAAAAGCAGATGGGGTGACATCCTCATAGACCAGAGGAGGAAAAACTCCTGGTCCCATTTTCACAGGGTGAACCATAAACACTTCTAAAAGCAACTTGTGTAAATTCTCTCCCTGAAGTGGCTGAGTATCCCCTGCACTTTTGAAAAATGATACGTAGACAAAGACATCTCTCTAGAGGATTTACATTTTCCATCAGCATAGAATGGCTCCTCCCGTGAGGCAGTGCTTTCTTGCTGTTCTCCCCATTTTCTACCTGCCCCAAGGTGGAAGGGTTGTGTGTGTGATGTGTGCTTGTTACCTTAGTTTTTCCTCTTTGTGCCTCCTCCTGCCTCCTTTCGAGCCGGCTTTCGGATGTTCATCCCGGCCTCTCCCTGTCTCTCCTGCATCTGTTCACAATGTGTCTGGTACTTCCCTCGTCTGACTCTGGTCCTTGCTTTATTTCCAGGCCCGTACCACGTTACCTGCTGGTTTGCCTCTGGCACCTGCAGCAGCCCCTTTTAGCTTCGCATCCTACTTGCTGATTCCTCACCCCGTTGCCTCCTCTCACACTGGCCTGATTCCTCCGGAACATTGATTGAACACTCGGCCCAGCTTAGATTTCCACCCAAAGCAGCAGGCACTTCAACAGCATTGTGTCCTCACAATTTACTTTCCAGATTATTTCTGGATTGTTCCTTACCAACATTAGTCATGCAGATTGAATGACCTCAAGGTGAGAGGCAACACTATGTCAGGGTAGCTGGACTGCGTTAAACTTGGAGTAGGAAGACCTGGGTCTAAGTCCTTCAACTTCTGTTAGCTTCCATCTCCGGGGTGTAGTGTGGGGAGAACCATACCTGGAGGGCGGGAGTGGCTGCATCCGATAGGTTCTTTCAGACCTTCAGGAATTGACCATCCAATTCATGACCTGAATGGACAAGCGGCCTCGTGGGTGACTGGAAAGTGGCTCATAATTGAACTTGATTCAAGAGAGGCACCGGTAGCTCAGATCTGGTGCCTTGGCAGCAGGGATGCTGGGGCATTCTCTTTGCATCTCGCATCCAAGTGTCCCCTCGGAATGGCTGGGTTATTTATTTACCCTTTGTCTTGCAGTCTTCTGACTGGATAGACTTTGGCTCAACGATTGATCCCTGCCTGGTCCAATCAACTGTGACCAGGTAGCACCACTGATTTAACTCACATACAAGGTGCAACTGACCAAAGCAACTTCATTCCAAAAGCACCGCCAGGTACCCTTTCTCCAGAAGGGGGCTATGGCCATAGCAAATGCTTACAGGTACCTGGAGAGGGATTCTTGCAATGCTGATTCTCACGCTCCTTGAGAAAAAGATCCAGTGGTCAAATAAATTTGAAACAGTGAATATTATATCTTCCTGTTTAAAGATTCACAATGCACATTAACGTATCAAAGGTTTGGAGTAGCCCTGCAATAAATAATTCCAGTTAATGTGGCTTGTGGCAACATTTCCCAAGAAAACCATTTTTTATGCAACATCTTAGCGATACCCACTGCAAGAGACTTGGACGAGGGCTGACTTAGATCTCATGAACTGCATAGTGCCACCAGCTTTGTCACTGTCTCCTAAGCCAGCAGCCCCCAACTCCTGTGCATCGGAACCACCTGGGGACATTTGACTACATAGAGTCAGTCAACTGTAGCCCCAGAGACTCTGATTTACTAGGTCTGGGGAGAGGCTTGGAGGTCAGAATGCAAATGCTCCCCAGATACTAGAGTTCTACATAATCATAGTTCTGCATGTCATAGCATAACAATCGCATTTAATGGACATATCCTATGGTGCCAGGGACAAAACCAGTGTGCCTGCATTTTTAAAATTTCATCCTTAAACCCACTTGGCCTAATAGGTATTACCGCCCATTTGTAAGTAAGAAAATTGAAGCTCCATGCGGCTAGGCAACATGATCACGCGGCTTATGGGTTGCAAGGCTGAGAAGTCAGGGTCTCCTGACATCTGTGTCTCAGCCCTTTGGTCTATACAACTTGCCTCTTCCAGGAACTCACCTTTTTTGGTCTGCTAATGGGTACCTGTTACTGGCGGGCAGTCAACAGACCATGGTGGAATGAACAAATGCCATGAAGGACCTCCAAGGTCCCTCTTGGCAAAGCACCCCTAAATTCTGCAACTCAAAGTTACGAAGAATGAAGGATACTCAACGGTTTGAGAATCGCCGTTCTGTCACACCCACATCAAGACTCGATGGTCGACACTCTCTTGTTTATGCTGAGAGCACTGCTTCATTAACGTCCCACTAGCTTCCACGTGTAGCCTTCAAAGAACGCCTCTGCTTACGGTCTGGTTCTGCTCAAACGAAACCATAACTGCAATTGCTTATGTGCTAACCCATAAAGCCTAGACAGGAAAGAAATTAGCCCCTGAAAAGAACTGAAGAGCTAAGGTGCCATCCTAGATCGTAAAATAGAGCTCAAGTCCCAAGTAAGTTCCTGTGCACATCACTGAGAATGCATTCTGCTAACAGCTTCTGTCACTAGACATCTTCTTCCAGGGGCCAAATGCTTTTTGCATAGGATCAGGAGTTATCACATGGGATTCAGGTATTGGCTGCAATTAAGAAATTCTACACTTAAATGTGAAACTGTCCGTGAAAATTTTCCCACTTTCCCTCAAATCAGGAAGCTAGGTCTGAACTCCTGGAGTTCAGGTGTCCCAAACCTACAAAGAGATGAAGACACGGGGCCTCAGGCCACAAAGAGGCCATTTGGAAGGGCTTGACTGCCACCTCGTGGTGAAAGTGTGCATTACCGTCCAAAGCAAGGGCCCAGGTAACTTACGCACTGCTCTAAGCCACTTCTTTTATGACAAGAAAGCTTATGACATCTTTTGACACGCCCCAATAAGCTAAAAGAGAAGAAAGGCATTAAAGTGTTTGGCAATAGTCCTTGGTTGGGAATAGGTTATTTTAAACCTAAGGCCATCATACCTGAGCTGATTTGCTTTAAATGCGCCTAGTTTTGAAAAAGCACGTATTTTTCAAATTCTCTCCATTGACAGTGTTTCAAAGAAAACTATTTTGTAACCGCAAGAAAGGGCCTAACTCCAGGCGTGTTTTCTCTATTCTCTATTTCCCCAACTAATTTTTCTCTTCCTCTTCCTTCCTTCTTCCCTTCTTCCTCCCTCCCTCCCCATCCCTCCCCCTCTACATTACCTGTAAACTTTCTTGTTTAAATTCCTTCACAAAGAAAGGCCTATATCCAATCTCTGTTACTTCCTAGCTGTGTAGCTTTGAGTAAGTTGCTTAACCTCTCCACTCTCTGTTTAAACATCTAAAGAATGGTTTTTACATTTTTAAAAGCTTGAGGAGGGACCAACAAACAAGAAGATGAGACAGAGATCACATAGGGTCCACACAGCCCTTCTACAATAGGAAGTACACAACATACACATCTCCATCCCAGAGTCTGCTTCCCAGAGAACACAACCTAAGGGATCCCTCTGCAATCTGTTCCCAACACAACAGTTAGAGTTATCCTGTTCAAAGTAAGTCAGATTATTACTTCTTTCCGCAATTCAACAACTCCCATTTTATGAGAAACAAAAGACAAAGAGTCTTGCCATCCGCACCCCAGTCCCAGAACCTGTCATCCCTTACTCCTCTGTCCCTCGATCGCTCCAGCTGCACTGGCTTCCTTGCTTTTCCTCAAATGTGCCAGGCATGCTCCTGCCTCAGGGCCTTTGCATGTACTGTTTTGTCTTCTTGGAATGCTCTTTGCCCAGTTATCTGCCACTGCTTCCTGGGTTACCTACTCCAAATCTTGACTCAAATGTTACCTCATTGAAAACTTCCCTCAACCTCTGCTTAGGTGTACCCGACTCCACCTCACCCCAGGAATCCACCTGCATCCCTTGCTCCTGTTTTAGCTTTCTCTCTAGCATGTATCAGCATCTGGCACACAGTGTATTTTCCTTATTTACATTGTTTCGTGTCTGTCTCCTCCACCAGAACCCAAACTCCATGAGGGCAAGGACGTTTCTCTGTTCTTTTCACCGCTGTATTCCCAGAACCTAAAATAGCTGGTACACAGTAGTTACTCAATATTTATTGAGTAAAATAGCTGGTACACAGCAGTTACTCAATATTTATTGAACAAGCAAGTGAGTAACATGATGCTTCAAGACTATGGATATGGAACTAGAACTGTGATCTTTAGGGAAGTCCCTTAAACAGCATCTGATTTTTTTTTCATGTGAAAAATGAGAACAATACTTCTTATGTCATTTTTTGTAAAAGTTACACACTATACCATGTGTGAAAGTGTCATATAATAAACTGCTAAATAAACATAATGCATAATTTTTCCGGGAAATGAATTCTTCATCAGTGAGCTACTTAATTTTTCTAATCTAAAGCTACTAGACTGCCAAAGAGTAAGTGTATAACCGTCAGACACAGAAAACCTTGAAAATTGTTCTGGTATTTAAATAAAATATAAAAAGATTTATTCCAAAGTCATACCCAAAATGTACAAACAATGAAATGCATCTCTTTTCAAGACTTAATAAAAAAAAAGCCCTCTTTACATTTAAATTTTATAACCATTTAAAGATCTTTTGCTCCCATATAAAACGTCTGATAAAAGTTAATTCCATAAAGTGTCAAATGTACTCATTTATATAAAAAGCATTCTTTCTATAAATGCAAAATATTCAAATACAATAGTTGTATTATGCAACTGTCCTCAGTTTCTGGAATTCTTGCTAGGCTATAGAATCGCATTTCTACATACTTCTTATACGACTATAGACGCTGACACTTTTTTCGGATGTTCATACCTCTCTGATCAAGTGCAATGCTGCTTCTACGTTGCTTTTCAAGTGAAATCTTTTCCCAGTGGTGACTCACTATTCTACACAAAGAGCAGCCACACCACTCATTGCAAAATTCATAGGTTCTAATTCTTTTTACACAATTTAACACGCGAATCAAAGCTATGCTGCATTACTTTCTTTACAGAGATTTTAATAAATATCCCTAAACTCTAGAAGACTGTTCATAATCCTTGAAAGCAGGGGTCAGCCACCTTGTTCCATAAAGGTCCAAAAAACAAATATTTTAGGTTTCTCAGGTTACTTCTCTGTTACATACTCTTTTTTTTTTTTACAATGCTAAAATGTTTTTTTAAAAAATTCTCAGCTCTGCTAATCCTCTACTTGAAAAAATAGAAGTCGTTCATCTCTAAATTAGATTTCTCAAGTGTTAATAAAATGTAAACTTCACATTTTGCAGTAAATGAAATCCATGGTTTCTGACCCCTGAATTGAAAGTTCATCAACAGTGAGAAATGAATCCCAAAGAGTGGGTCTGCATTTCAGATATTCTTTTTAATCAATGGTACTTTCTCATGGCTTCTTTTTCATTTTGAAATGGATAATTCGCATGTGTCTTTATTTTTTATTTATTTATTTTTGGTCTTCATTTTTGATAGGGAAAAACGCTCTTCACGTAGCTACTGTGAAGCCCGCGAACTCAAAGGGGAATACATCCATGCTAGAAGAGGTAGATGCACACACACAGGGGTATGCTGTCACAGGTCCGTGCACACTGGAAGCGACCCTTTGATACATAAAGTCAACATAAATGCTCTCCAGGGCTAAGAAGGAATTAGTAGAAACCAGCTAGAAGGTATCCAAAGACGTCCTAAGGGATGTTCTAATTTGTTTTTATCATATGTAGTTTATGTTTGGGGAAAACATGATTTGCATATGCAATCTGTTAATATAAATTAATGTAGCAGCATGGTTTATACAAATTACTGGTGCATATAACCTGGAGTTCACTTAGCAGATACAGCAGAGAATTCTGTGGGAGTTTGTCTGGACTCTGAGAGGGTAAAACAGACCTGTTTATAAACACTGATCTCTAACATGGAGTAGGCTACCTATAGCTTGGTACTGAGAATCACACCACTGTGTGTGTGTGTGTGTGTGTTCTATGTTTTCCTTTCCTACCACAAACAGTGTTATGAACAGATTTTGGCAAATAAAAAAGTTTCTGTGAATTTACTCAAATATAACACAAACAAGTTAGAAGCCTCTAGAACTATAATCCCGTGTTATTCTACAAAAACATTTACAAATTCTAAAGCCAAGAAAGGTGAAAACTTTGGTAAACCTAAGAAGCTCAAATGTACTAGTGAGCCTAGTACAGCCTTATTTTTGAACTATAAAGAGTAAAGTTTTCAGTGCAAAAACAGTATCTTGATAAATAGCTAGGACACAAAAATCCCAGGAAACAGTTAAAGACTCTGAAACACTTAAGTACTATCCTGAAGGCAGGTTTTGGTATAGAAAAGGTAATTTGGGGCTAGGAAATAACAAGGTGTTTTACTGACTTAACTGTGAGTCTGGGTGGTGGAATGTTTAAACAAACAGATTTTGCAAACAGATTCAGCACATTTATAGCTCATCACGTTTTTTCTTAAATGGCCACTTTGGGTGTTGTAATACATGGTCTGCAGCCTGAAGGACAAGGTACATGAATTCTTCTACATCGAAAGAATAGTTGGTAAATTTCGGATGTTCCCCCAGAGTTGGGTGGTGGCCCTACAAAACCAAACCAAAACATAAATCTGTAAGTCACTGAGGATATGGTTTTCTGAACAGGAATAAAATCATTTTACTTTGGCCAAGGCAACTGTCCCAATAAAACTTTACTTATAAAAACAGTGGGGGGCCAGATTTGGCCTACTTGTCTATAGTTTGCTGATCCCTCCTATATATAATTTAATACATCTTCCTAGGCCCAAAGTTCCCAAAGTTGTCTTCTCAACATACAGATACAGAGTGATTTATTTCCCTTTTCCCCCAACTTGCAAATATAAAATACAACTCAATGTTCCAGAGAAGAACAGTTTATCTTTGAAGTTTAATGATAGTTTCATATTAATTAGATACTTTAAACCAATGAAAAAGCAAAATGAGGTGAAAAGAAAAAAAAAAACACAAAACAAGGTGAGTTTCATCACTGAACTTTACCTTATCCTGAGGAAAGACTTTGTTCTGCCTTCGCCAAGTGACGTAGTGGATGCCTCTCAGCCTGGCCAGGTCTAAGTAACAACGCTCATCTTCACAGTTGTACCTGAGGATGCAAGGGCACCCACACATGAGACCTGTGTCCAGGCATTTTGCCAATCAACATTTCTCTGGGAAATAACGCACCTCCCAAATATATTCCTGCAAAAGGTTGTGTAACTAGTATACAAGATCGATGGAGATTATTTTTTAAATATCCTCATAACTAAGCTACCTCAACTTTAAAAAAACCAAACAGGATCAAGGTTTGGAAGGAACTGAAGTTTATCAATAGGGCCGACTGCCTGTGAACTTGATATTATCTCCTAATACCCAGTCTACACACATGGAAGCAGACTTAGGGGAGGTACCACATCCAAGGGCACACAGCTAGGGAAGCAAAAACTGAGCCCAGTCTGCTGAGCTCCAAGGCCCAAGGGTTATCAATTACACCTCTTTCCTTCCCTCCCTCCCTTCCTTCTTTACCTCCCTCCCTCTGGAGGAAATGAAGCACTGAGATAGAATCCATAATTATCTGGCTATTTCTCTAATGTATATGTATTTCAAATATTTTTGCAGAATGTGGGAAGTTTACAACTTTTTTTCTAAATAGTCTCCCATTTAAAACCTGAGTGAAATCTAGGTGCTTAGACACAAAGAGAGAAATGAGGTTAACAGTAACCACTGTTGGCGTGTCCAGAATGAAAGATGAGGCATGGTGTCCAGGGCAGAATTACCAAGAGGGAGAGGGCCATGTCTCCATAACCACCCACCCCGGTTAGAGGAGTGCCCTGGAAAGATCATTTTCACCTTGAAGCCTCAGTTTCCCTGTGGATGGAATCAGTGAGCACAAGGCAGAGTGCCTGGCCTGTGTTTCGGAGCCGTGCTCTTCATGAGACATACAGGTTCTTGAACTCTCTTGTTTTTATTGTGGTAGAAAACACATAAAATTTACCATCTTGTCCACTTTTAAGTGTACAGTTCAGTAGTGTTAAGAGTATTCGCGTTGTGCAACCAATCTCCAGAAAGTCCCCAATCTTGCAAAACTGAAACTCTGTTCCATGCAACAAGAACTCTTCATTTCCCCCCCTCACCCCCCACGGACCCCTGGCAACCCCCATTCTATGCTCCATCTCTGTGAACCAGACTACTCTGCATACCTCACATAAGTGAAATCACACAGTGTATGTCCTTTCGTGAGTAGCTTATTCTACTTAACATAATATCCTCAGGGTTCATCCATGTTGTAGCCTGTGACAGGATCCCCCTCTTTTTTAAGGCTGACTAATGCAGAGGTATGCAGATAGACCCACATTTCACATTCTGTTTATCCGTTCATCTGCTGATGGACATTTGGATGGCTTCCACATTGGCTATTGGGAACAGTGCTGCCATGAACAGAGGTATGCAACATACAGGTTGCCTTTTACCATAACAATGATACAGAGGGCAGGGAGATGATCACAGCCTGAGAGGCACATAGGAACGAGCTTCGAGGACGGAAGTCACAGACGCACATCTCCCACATCATCATGAGATGGAGGGAGAAAGCGGAATTTGCTTGCTAAGTGAATGGTGGCTGCAGACTTCACATTTTTAACTTGAGGTTTGTTTTCTTTCTAGAAGCCTATATGATGTGACTTTCCTGTAAGGAGTAAATATTAGGCCTTTTGAAGCTCTGAATGACAGTCTCGGCATGCATAAAAAGCATTATTCGTGGCCTCAATGTAAAGCTGTCTCAATGCACTTACAGTTCAAATACTGCAGCCCAGTCTGGAAGGAAAAGTAAATGGGTAAGACCAGCTCCATGCATTCCAATAAATATGTCCGTGTTATGAGTGATCCTCAGCTGATCCAAAAACCCAAGTTCCCTGCGAGCATATAGAACAACAAAAGACAGATGGGGAGAAGACAGAAACTGTTAAGATGACTTAGCTCAGGACTCACGGTAACAATATTCATACAAGTGTCTTTCCCAATTTAAATCACATTCCACTATGGCTTTTTGTCAATTTCAAGCCTACTCCAGGAATTAATAACTTAATAATTTAATAATTTAACATTGTTTTCTAAGTAAGCTCACTTTTTTAAAAAAGTGCAAATATTTGCAAATAAATGCATTTTTTTTAAGATTTCCTTTTTTTTCAAATTTCATTTTTTTTAAGATTTCATTTTCTTTTTAAGACTTCGTTTTCAATCTCTACACAATGTGGGGTTTGAACTCACGACCCCGAGATCAACGGTTGCAAGCTGTACCCAGCCAGGTGCCCCTAAATGCGTTTATTTTATTTTTTTTTATTTTTTTTATTTTTTTTTTT
>NW_022589716.1:25124880-25142393 GCF_004348235.1 Phoca vitulina
TTTTTTTAAAGATTTTATTTATTTATTTGAGACAGAGAGAATGAGAGAGAGAGAGAGAGCACATGAGAGGGAGAGGATCAGAGGGAGAAGCAGACTCCCCGCTGAGCAGGGAGCCCGATGCGGGACTCGATCCAGGGACTCCAGGATCATGACCTGAGCCGAAGGCAGTCGCTTAACCAACTGAGCCACCCAGGCGCCCCTAAATGCGTTTATTTTAGAAGGAAACTTTTAGCACTGTCTTAAATGAAAAACCGGTAACACAGGTCAAACAAAACTGTAAAAACAGATATAATCAAAGGAAAAAGATTCAAATCTAGGTAGATCCCAGAGCAAGGCAAAGCTGTGAGCCCGAAGCCCGCTCTTTCTTTATGAATCAGGGAAATCAGCAGGCTACTAAAGAGATGTTATGATATTCAGCATCAAACTGAAAACTACTTCCTTAAGATAATAAAAGAATTTTTTTTATAAAATAAATACTCCTTGTGTGACTGGAGTTTATTCAATGCCATCTGGGTACACCTAAAATCAGCTCAGATACCACCAAGGCATTGTCCTGACTTTGCAACAAACTAATCCACAATTTTATGCACATTAAGATCATAAAAGTGTGCTCCGAATTCAAGACCCTAAAAAACATGCAAACTCTGAACACAAAGTCAACGCCAAAAATGTCCACTGAAATGAGGCTGGCAAGAAACACTGGACTAAGTATAATCCTCTGAATACACATAATGGAATTAGATCGCCCAGTCCCGCTTACCCAAAGGAAAAAAAAAATGACCAAGATTATTTGGGATTTAAGAAGAGAATAAGAATTCCCAGCTTCTCCTCTTTATTTTTTGATTCTATTTATTTATTTGAGAGAGAGAGAGAATGAGTGAGCATTGGGGGGGGGGGTGCAGAGGAAGAGGGACAAGCAGACTCCATGCTGAGCACAGAGCCCGACACGGGGCTCAATCTCACCACCCTGAGATCATGACCTGAGCTGAAATCACGAGTCGAACACCTAACCGACTGAGCCACCCAGGTGCCCCCCAGCTCCTCCTCTTTAAAGAGCTTCCTCTTGAAGTACAACAGAAACCCCACACGCCACACAGGGAAAGGAAGACGGGGGCACCCTGTGTGTGTCTCACAAGAGGTACACATGCCTTGGTTTCTCCAGGAATGCCAACTGATGCCAGGGGAAGGATGAGGACGTGCCCAGATGGACAGAACCCTGGAGTCTGAGGATAAGGAGGCAAAGCTCCACCTACTGTTTTGTAATGCTTCCCTCGGACTGGCAAGGTCTGAATTTATTGTTACTCTTCCTTCATCTGAAAAAACCTACGTATCCTACAAGCCAGTCAACGCCTGAGCGTCCGAGGTGCCCTCCCCAGTTCTGTCAGCCTGACCTCGGGCCCTCTTCTTCCTCCGTGTCTTCCTGTGGTGAAGGCACCACTGCACAGTGTAATTTGTAAGACAGGAATAGTTCTGCCAACCTCCTAAGACTGTAGGAAGAGTGAGATGACATAAAGCATAAGAGTAAGTCACAACAAATGGTAGCTGTTCTTACGACTGCTATTTATTTGTATTCCGGGTCTGTGGTCCTCAAGACCAAAGCCATGCCATCCTCCATAACTGGACTCCTACTTCAAAGCCTGTGACCGGCTGGCAGGTACACGATAAAGATTGATTATATAAATGAATGGATGTATGAAGACTAAGGTGCGGAACTCCCCTGTTTACTGCTAAGTTGTTGTTTTTTGTTTGTTTATTTTTTAAGTAGGCTCCACACCCAGTGTGGGGCTCGAACGCACAACCCTGAGATCTGGAGTCACGTGGTCTGCGGACTGAGCCAGCCAGACGCCCTTCTCACTGTTAAGTTCTAACCTATCAATAACAGAGACCCATATGCTGGAATATGGGTACTTTTTCTTTTTTAACGTAGAAACTGTTCATAGGGTTAAATTTGGAAAACAAGACAATGACTGCAGGTGGGCAAGGGAGGAGAGAAAAGCCTTCACCTTTCCTTCTGAGCTTTTCTCTACACTGCTTGGTTTTTTCAACCAGGACCAGGCGCTGTTGTTTTTACATCCACAGGGCTTACCTAGACAGTAAATGTTAAGCATATTCTGTCTTTCTAAGCCTTTTGCTTGTGCTGGAGTTTTAAAAGAAATGCAAATACTTTGTAATATTTTTAGAAACCTCGTATTACTCTGTGACCCTCAAATTATTCCCATAGAACTAATTTTAGGCCAGGAGTTGAGACCCAGCAGCTAACAGGACAAATTAGGCCAGGAACATTTTAACATTTTTTTTTTAAATTCAGAATTAGTTGCCAACTTTTTTTTTTTTTTAAGATTTATTTATTTTTGAGAGAGAGAGAGACAGCGTGAGTGTGGGGGAGGGACAGAGGAAGAGGGGGGAGAGAGAATCCCAAGCAGGCTCTCTGTGGAGTATGGAGCCTGATGGGAGACTCTATCTCAGGACCCTGAGATCACGACGGGAGCTGAAACCAAGAGTCGGACGCTTAACTGACTACGCCATCCAGGCGCCCCTATTTTTTTTTTTTTTTTGCCCACTTCTAAAAATTCAGAAATTTCAAATGAAAATGTGGACTCGAAAAAAGAACTCTGGATTCACCACTTCGCTTGAACAATGAGATGGTGTCGAAACATCAGACCGCACACAGCCGAAGAGCAACTGCCCCTGTCCGCCCAGGGTCCTCACCTGCTCACTTCACTCACGGAGGGGTCTGCCTGTCCCTTCCTGGTCTATCAGTGTCAACGGCTACCATTCGAAAAACCCTTTTGATTTGCCATTAACTCATCCAAGCAAAAGATGACAGCATCTGTCCAAGAGCAGGATATTACTTACTTATATTTGTAATCGACAATCTGAACCTCAAGTGTAGATACCGTTTTCAGTGCGTTTACCAGCTAGGGGGAAAAAAAAAAAACATTTAGAATGTCTTTTCCTTCCTTCTCTTCTGTTTTATTTTCCTTTGAGTCCTAAAATTTCTTATTTTCATACATAATATTTTTCAGGTATTACCTATCATCCAGATCTACTGTTTTAACCTTTAACTGAGTTCAAATGCGGATTCCACCCCTCGGTCACATTACCTCCCTAAAATCCCACCACCTGGGCTGTCATAAAGGCTGAAAGCAGCAAATTCATGGGAGTGAAGTGCTCGGCACAGAGCCCACTACCTGTTAACTGCTATTATTACTACTTGCTAGTTAATCCCTCAATTTTTCAACATAGGTTTGCTGGGCACCTACCTTGTTCCGGGCTTTATGTTAAGAGTTTTCTCCCTATGCCTTATCTCATTTCAGACAAACTACTTGTGCTTTTGGCCTTATCCTCTGAAAACATTAAATTTTTGGCAGAAAAAAATGTTCTCAATATTTCTACACAGAAAAACAATTATTCTTCTAGCAAACAGAAAGTAACAAAGCACAATTAACCTAGTATCAGAAATACAGCCATGGTTCTCTGTGTCCCTCACAATTAGCCGTCTTAACCCAACACTGTGGATCACTGCTATTCAGAAATTTTTGCCCTTGTATCCTGTGGCCTGTGGCATGCACTATACAACAAAAATGGTAACAAAAGTATCACTTCAACTGTGCTGGCAATGCTCAGTGCTTTAGGTGCTCGTCACTTAATCCTCATACAAGTCTCATACCAAGTAAATATTATTACGCCTATTTTTTTTAAAGATTTTAATAATCTCTACACCCAATATGGGGCTTGAACCCACAACCCCAAGATCAAGAGTAACATGCTCCTCTGACTGAGCCAGCCTCAGGCACCCCCATATGCCTTTTTTTAACAGTTTATTTATTTATTTGAGAGAGGGAGAAAGCCACACGTGTGAGCGAACGGAGGGGTAGAGGGGGGAGGGTGGGGGAGAGAATCTCAAGCGGACTCTGAGCTGAGAGCGGGGAGTCCTACGCAGGGCTCGATCTCATGACCCTGAAATCATGACCTGAGCTGAAACTAAGTCACTTAACCGACTGAATCACCCAGGCACCTCCCCCCCACCCCATATGCCTGTTTTAAAATGATACAATGGAGGCTTAGAGATGTTTAAGGAACTTTCCCAGGATCTTGCAGTTAGCAAAGGGCAGAGCTAAAATTAAATCTAGGTCCTCTGACCCCAGAATCTGTGTTTTTAGGCAGTGCCCTGGTAAAAGCAACAGGCAAGGACTTACACCCACTTCCCTCCCCCGTTACACACATACACAGTTATAGAATGGAAGTTTCTCTCTCTAGACAGCCCCTGAACTCCCCTGAATATACTGCTTATGTCAGGGAGTTGAAGGAGTGAGGATAGGTTAGAATTCCGTTTTCCAGGAGCGAATTAATCCCCGTGCATGAGCCCTGGTCTTGTAATGAGATGGGTCCACATAAAAAGAATCTCGTTTCAGAGGGTGCTCAAGCAAACAGGCTTTTTTTTTTTTTTTTTTTTTTTTTTTTTTTTTTTTACAATTTCTAGTCACACCGTGGAGGTGGCCACAGTCCTCTGACATGATTATCCAGTTATCCAGTCCCGAGGTTGGGCAGGATTGCAGGAACTGTCATTTAATGAGAGCATCTGGGTTTTTTTTTTTCCTTAAAAATTGTATTTATTCATTTGAGAGAGAGAGCACACAAGCAGGGGCAGGGGCAGACGGAGAGGGAGGAGCAGACTCCCTGCTGAGCAAGGAGCCCAACTCGGGACTCGATCCCAGGACCCTGAGATCAGGACCTGAGCCGAAAGCAGCCGCTTAACCAACTGAGCCACGCAGGCAGCCCTTTTCCTTGAGACTCCAGAGGGCCAACAGTCTTTTGCTTTTTCTCTGTCCCCTACCAAGGGCTGAAGGAAGGGATCCATTCTATTGTTCAGAGGCACCACCTCCCTCCCCTACATCAGACTGAGAAGGAACCAGTCAGCTCTTAACTCCTCCTGGTTGTTTTTCTTTCCCACCCCAGTTTATTTTTTGTCTCTCCTCTAGCCCCTACCTCTGAAGCCATTTTATGAACTGTCAAGTGCCACCTGAGCCTCCAGTAAAAACAAAAACAGGCATCTATCTATCTATCTACCTATTCATGAATCAAGGTAGAGTCAAAGGTGCCTTCTTCTCTGCTTGGTAGCTGCCTTTTCAAGTGATGCCGATCACCGGGAGAAAAGCAGCCGGTGGGTGCTCTTTGGCTTAGAGTTCAGATCTGAACTGCCAAATCTCACCTGTGGGCAACATTGTTTGCACGATCAGTGGGACCAGATGTGAACACGTCGCTGGCTATATCGCGGCACCCCCTGGCGCTACCCCTTTGCGCTGGACCGCTTGCCAGGGTTTGAGGCTGCTCCTTGGCCAGCCTTCCCGGCGGACTGGGAGTCAAGGTGGGTCAGTCTCCTCACATTTATTTGTGTTGGAGCAGCAGAGTTCTCTGGTTAAGAAGAAGGCTCAGACCCTGACGACCGCGGCTTACCCCCCATTATTCTGCTCCCTGGCTGGGTGACCTTAAGCATGTTTTGTAACCTCTAAGCCTCTGTGTTCTTGTGAGGCTTCCCATCCATCTACCCCAGCCCTGCATCACTTGATACATTTTTATTCCCAGGTCTTTAACACACACACACACACACTGCTCATTTCTTCCACCCACGGCTTCCAATCACTGTCTCATTACACCATATGTTCATGTCCTCCATAATCCATATGGATCTCAAGACACTAATTACATAATTTTGATCCGCCCGTTAGGCATCCAAATTAATCTGTGTAAAACATTTTACCCATCCAAACCTGCCTCCAGTCCCCTCCTACTGAGCTTCTCCCATCTCAGTTCCACTGGCCTGCTCAAGCTAAAAGCCCGGGAGTTCACCTCTGATTCTCAGTGCCTTTCCTGGGCTGACCTCATGTGTACCTGCATATACCGACAGGAAGTCTCCTAGACTCGCTCTCCGAGACTGATCTTGAATCCATTTCCTTTATCATCTCTGCTGTCATCACCTTCATCCAAACTCTTACCGGGGCCACAGTGACGGCTCTGCATGAATCCCTCTGCTCCTACTCTTGCAGCCAGAGTGGTTTACAAATAAATAAATAAGCCAGTTCATGTCTCTGCCTGTGTATTCGTTTTCGACGAGCTGCTACGACCAATTACCACAGAGTCCACACCTCACAAGAACACAACTGACCCTCCCACTGTTCTGCAGGACAGTAGTCCAACAGTGAGACAGACAGCTGTCCACAGGGCTGTGCTCCTTCTGGGGGCTCGAGGGGAGAATCCATGCCCAGCTTCTAGAAGCCATCGCATTCCTTGGCTCAGGGCCCTTCCTCCATCTTCAAACCCAGGAACGTGGCATCTCTCTGGCCCTGCTTCTATCCTCATGTCTCCTTCCTGGATTCTGTCTTCCTCTTCCACTTTCCAGGAGGTGCTCAACAGAAATCCGGTCAGTGAGAAGAATCCAGCTAAGCAAAGAGCTTTCCAGGCAGAGGCAAAAGCTCTCTGGTGGAGACAGCTTAAGGCCCTTTGGTGATTCCATCGGGCCCTCCTGGATCATCCAGGTTGATCTCTCCATTTTCAGGCCAGCTGATGAGCAACCTTAATTTCACCTGCAAGCTTAGCATCCCTTTGCCACATAACCTAACCTAGTCATGGATTCCAGGGATTAGGACGTGGACATCTTTTGGTGGTGGCCCATGATTCTGCCTACCACACCCTGCTGCAAACTTCACAGAGGCGTCCCTCCCACTGGAATAAAGCCTGCCCATCTCCTCACCCAGGCCCAGGAGGCTGATAAGATAGGGACCTCCTCACACCCTGCCTGACTTCTCTGACCTCTTGTGGGGTCATCCTCACCTCTCCCACTGTGCCAGTTACGCTGGTGACCCCTCCATTCCTGGAGCACCTAAAGCTCTGAACACCACAGGCCATTTGCTTCTGCCTGGGAGGCTCTCTCCCCGGCTGGTTTCTTACTGATAAGGTCTCTGCCAACAGCACCTCTTTAAACACCTCACCTGATTGCGTCCCCCTTCCTCCTGCATCTCCTGCCCCAACACATCACCTTGTTTTACTTCCTTTGTAGCACTGCCCACTACCTGAAATCACCTTACTTAGGGACTTGTTTACTTATTTCTTGTCTGTCCCACCTTGAGAGCATAAGCTCCATGAGGACAGGGACCTTACCTGTCTTGTCCTCTCCAGTAGCTCCAGGGCCTAGAATATGGCCCAGGACACAGCAGGTGCCCAACACATTTCTGTGCAATCAATCATACTACTGTGAGAACATCTTCCAGCCATGCTGTTGTAGGCAGGTCCCTTACAGGGTGATCTTATTTAAGTACAATGTACGAGTTGATGCTATCGAAATGAATCAGAGAACCTAAGAGGTGAATAGTTTCTAAGACACACAGTCATGAAAAGAACGGAGACTCTTCCAACTTAGGTGGTGGATGCCACCGTATCAGAATGCTCCATCAACCACCTCTCAAGAGATACTCTTGCATTTCTGCTGCTCGTTTGTCCAGAGGCAGAATGTTTGGCAATCTATGGCAGTAAAGGCAGGAATCAGAATTTCTGCCTCTGTTTCCCCTCTGAGTTGGGGCAGATGCACGTTTCCCGTGAGGCAAAGCTGGTTTGGGCAACGGGTGGTTTGCTGACTCCCATGAGAAGTCCAATAAATGAACCAGGCATAGCCACCAAACTTTTCTAAAAGCTAATAATTTCAAATCAAAGCATTTAATGCAATGTGAAAAAAATTAAGCGCATCAGTCACAGGAAGTTAAATTCAATACGATGATATTAAAAATGCCTACCAAACACTAACCTCATTTTGGTTTAGTATTTTCCGGTACTCTGTACTCCGTGCAAGGATGGTGACTCGGATTTTTCCGTCCTGTAATCAAAAGGAAAAGGCAAAATCATGCTCTATATGCCTGCACATATGAGTGAATGCTAGAACCTAAAATGTGATTTTCACAAAGAGATGAAACTCAATCAGGATACATTTAGGGGACGATTATGGTTTTAGCCTGATTCCTTCAGAGTTCTCGCAGGAAACAAAAATGCATCCACTTTAGCCACAGAAGACAAAACCTGTTTATTACACTTCTGTTTGGTTAGCTGCATGGAATTTTTGGCCGGGGTTTGTGGATTAGGTGGGGATTTGGGGAGAGAACCAGGTGACATGGGGAAAGACAGGGAAGAGGAAAAGGAGAAAAAAAGCACATACTTCCACTGTCCCTTAGCTTATCTGTCACAGGTTGGTGACATCTGATTTTGGATCACTTCAGGTGAGCAAGTATTAACTGAGAAAACACTGCCTTCTGATTCTTTTTCTGCAAAGGTGGCATTGATTTTTCTTTCGGGTGAAAAGTCAGGCCCACGTCAGAACTCACAGGGTACTCCTTACCTTGGGTCCCTCCTGTGTGATGTTCAGTCTGTGAAGCACATGCTGGGAAAATGCCCTGAATAATCCCGTGTTTTGGCAGCCAGATATCTAACATGGAAACAATAGTTCATATTACAGAGAATAATTGTGTATTACTCTTGAAGATGTTCTCAAGTTACACATAAATGTTATCTTAAAGCCTATCAATAGGGATGCCTGGACAGCTCAGTTGGTTAAGCGGCCAACTCTTGATTTCAGGTCAGGTCATGATCTCACAGTCCGGGGATCAAGCCCTGAGTCCAGCTCCACGTTCAACGGGAGTCTGCTTGAGAATTCTCTTTCCCTCTCCCTTTGCTCCTCCCCTCCCCCCGCACAGGTGTGCCTCTCTCTCTCTCAAATAAATAAATAAATCTTAAAAAAAAAAAACCTATGAAGAATAAATGTATAAATATGAATATGAATAACAGATATGCTTACCAAAGGGGTATTATAGAACAGCCCGTATCGCATCCGGGGGAGTAAGGAAAAAACAGCTTCTTTAAAACATACCTAAGAATGAAGGTATTATACAAGGTAAGAGAAAACAATTTGTACCACATCAAAATAGTACTTATAATCACAGAAAATAAATTTTAATTAATCTTTTTGCACTGAAATATTTTGAATAGCAAACTATTTCACTCAAGGGAAATTCATAATTTTGGAGAATCTAAAGGAAAAATTTTCTTAACACTACATGGTTAATAATTAAGAATGATTCAAAGTTATAAAAAAAAGAAACTACAAAGTCAGAAATCAATGGCAATAGCTAATAGAAACTCATATTAAATATTTATTTGATGAGTGAGTCATCTGCAATGACTGTTATTTACAGACATTTCAGGAAAGTTTCCAGTACCCTTTTGGAATCATAAGTTTTCAAATGTATAACATCATAATCAGTAAAGGCTTTCCAGGTGTCAGAGAACAGGTCACCATATCCATAGGAGCTCTGAAAGTAGAAACAAAAGAGGTTAGGGCAACAAAAGTCTACAACGTGGCTTTTCAAAAGTGCAACAAAATATTTGAATCAGCTTGTCAATGTTAAGAACTAATGATTCTAAACAAGCTCATAAAATTCATGGAAGAAAAATGGATTTTCAGCTTAGGCCTGAGCAAGGACCTA
This sequence comes from Phoca vitulina, assembly GCF_004348235.1. Classification (NCBI taxonomy): domain Eukaryota; kingdom Metazoa; phylum Chordata; class Mammalia; order Carnivora; family Phocidae; genus Phoca; species Phoca vitulina. The sequence continues at coordinate 25,134,408 of NW_022589716.1, forward strand.
GTATGATATAATGTCATCAGAAATAATCACCCACAATTATAATCTTAGTCTGTTAAACACATTGTTTTTCTACCCTATCCCTTTTTAGATTCATATCTCTGAATGATAGCTGGTGTGGGTTTTTTTCTCTGTGAATCTTCTATCTAAATCTCACACATACAGGGGCGCCTGGGTGGCTCAGTTGGCTGAACGCCTGCCTTCAGTTCAGGTCATGATCCCAGAGGCCTGCATTGGGCTCCCTGCTCAGCCCCTCCCCCACTTATGCTCCGTCTCTCAAATGAATAAATAAAATCTTAAAAAAAAATCACACACATACAACATATACAGACGCCATCATTTGTACACACTTGGATATTCTCAGCAAGCAAAAATTATCAGGGTAAATGGAATACACTTTTGAAAAGAAATTTTGAAAAGAAAATGCCTTGAAAGTCCTAACACTACAATATGATGAACATTATCCTATGAAATGATCTCCCCATTGACTAAAGAGTAACATGTGATAACATCCCATTAACATTAATAATAATTATTATTATTATAGCATCTTGCATATTTCCTATATCGCTAGCATTTGAAATGAACACCCCACAAACTTAATGAGCTAGGTGATATCATTATCCCCATTTTACAGATGAGGAAACCGAGATACATATTTAAGTAATTTGCATAAACAGTAGTGCTGGTGTGTTTGCAGGGCTGAGATTAAATCCAGTCTGTTTGCTTCCAGACTCCAAGCTCTTAATCTACGTACGGCAGTTTGCCTCACAGTGGGAAGTAGTTCTTTCTAGTACATTTACTGAATGCATTTCATTTTTGAAAAGTAGAAATTAATTACATGCTCCATCAGCTAAAGGAAGGAGATCAATTTATTTAAAAATGGAATAACTTAGATTGAAAAATTCAGCCAAAAGAAATAAGAGCTATGTATTGTAGGATGACATTCAAGGTCTACAGCAGGTTTTACATTATGTTCATGTCTTTTTATCATTATAGCATTCTTTTTTCAGATTTTGAAATTTTTATGTTGCACATATTAGAGTTATTTCAAAGTTAGCGAGAACTGTCAGATGTAGTGATAAGAAAAAAAATTTCCCCTTCGATGTTTCTCCTGTGCCATTCTAATTAATAAAGGCCCTTCTCAACACCATCAAAAATGAAATGTCCCTATTCTGGCTCAATAATAAATAAAGGGCAATTAAAAGAAGTGATTCTAGACAGTTTCTTGAGATAAAATACTTCAAATAAAATAAGATACCCTTGAAAGGAAAATTTAATAATAAAATACAGCAATCCTGACTGATCCCTTTCCAGGGAAATCATGTATTATTCAGCAACAACCACCTCCAGAAGCTTTTTTTTTTTTTTTTTAAAGATTTTATTTATTTATTTGACAGAGAGATAGCAAGAGCAGGAACACAAACAGGGGGAGTGGGAGAGGGAAAGCAGGCTTCCCATTGAGGAGAGCCCGATGTGGGACTCAATCCCAGGACCTTGGGATCATGACCTGAGCCGAAGGCAGATGCTTAACAACTGAGCCACCCAGGCGCCCCCCTCCAGAAGCTTCTTATCCACGTCCCTCAACTTCAAATTATCTGCCACAGGGGAAGGAGGAACTTCTTTCTAGTCTCATGTTGAAGAATATTTGGATATTCTTAAAGATGACATAAAACTTCCTCCTGGGTATGTCTCTAACTTAAACATGCTCCTGACCCATGACTTAGAAATTCTACTTCTAGAAATGTGTCCTACAGAAATGCTGGGACAAGAGTATAAAGACATGTCTATGGAAAGGATATTCACTGCATTTCCATAAATAGCACAAAATGGAAACAAACAAAATGTGATTGGGGCCAAGAGATTATACATGCACTGAGGCATGCATTGAATATGTGAACATCCATAACATTCACCAAATTGAATACACTAAAAAAAAAAAATAACCCTACATGTACCCACTTGGAAAGATGTCCCTGATATAATATTAAGTTAGCAAATATGAGAGAACATATTTTCTGTAAGGATATAATAGAAACACACCCTTACACAAATTTTATAATATCCTTATACAAATCCTTATATAAATTTTGGATAAGGATATATTTATCTTTGCTAAAATAAAGTCTTGCCAGGGATTCATACATGTGAACTACAGTTAGTCACCTTTGAGGGAAATGGAGTTGGAGATGAGGAAGAAGGAGAGGAGACTTTGTCTTTTTCTCTTTTTTTTTTTTTCACAACCCATGACTTATTTATTTTATAATTGGAAGTTTGTACCTCTGATCCCCTTCATCCATTTTGCCCACCTTCCAACTCCCTCCCCTCCAGGGACAGAAGACTTTTGTTTAAAAAAAAAAAAAAAGATTTTATTTATTTATTTGAGAGAGAGAGAAAGCATGAGCAGGGGGCAAGGGACAGAGGGAGAGGGAGAAGCAGGCTCCCCACTGAGCAGGGAGCCCGACGCGGGACTGGATCCCAGGACCCCGGGATCATGACCTGAACTGAAGGCAGACGCTTCACCGACTGAGCCACCCAGGCGCCCCGACAGGCGACTTTTCTTAACTTTACATACTTCTGTGTTGTCTGAACTCATTATAAACAGGTGTTACTTGCATAATTAAAAATAATCATAATGAAGCTATACTACGACTAGCACAAGAAAATGTGGAAAGCCTGCAGTAAGTCCCCTCTCATTCATTCTTCTTCGTAGGAGCAGCCCTGCTGTGGCCAGAACCGCATCTGCAGAGGGTCCCTCCGTGCACCTCTGGAGGCTGGTGGCCTTGCCCATCTCACCTAGGAAGCCATGTGCCAGAGAAGCGGCCAAACTGCTGAGACTGGAGAGGGTGACAGGGAAGGCCCGCTCGTGTTCCTTGGGGAGACAGTTATGTCACTAAGACGTGAACATCGGCCACAGCCACCGGCGGCTCTTCTCCCAGCTGCTCAGCCCCAGCTTGGAGGCTCCACCACTCGCCAATTCCCTGGGGGCTGCAGTATGGCTTCCTCCAAGGCCTTGCCAGCGAAAGAGAAAACTGCACGGCCACACAACACCTTAATGCTGTCCTCATCCAACCTACAGTGTCCGGTGGACCTCGATTCTAGAGCAACCGGCAGAATCACTTGTCCCAAGAACCTGACTGAGCAACCAGTGAAGACCTCTCTGACCCGGGGCGCCTGGGTGGCTCAGTCGGTGAAGCCTCTGCCTTCAGGGTCCTGGGCTCGAGTCCCGCATCAGGCTTCCTCCTCAGGGAGGAGCCTGCTTCTCCCTCTGCGTGCCACTCCCCCTGCTTGTGCTCTCTCTCTCTCTCTGACAAATAAATAAATAAAATCTTAAAAAAAAAAGACCTCTGTGACCAAGTATGCAGGTTGAAAGTGCATGCACAGAGAGTACCAAAGGAGGGAGGTCATAGGGTGGCCAACCCACTCGGCTAAATCCATCCTGTCCGTGCCTGCCTATTGTGGCCAGAATGCCCTCACATCATGTGTCCAGTTAACGGAGTAACCTGGGACTTCATGGTGGCCGTGAACCCTATCTATGCCCTCCCAGCAGGTGCAGAGAAGGGGAGGGTTGTAAAGTTGGCTCAGTTTAACTTAGTCCACTTAAGGAAGACATGGAAAAACATGCAACAAGATATAAGGAAGCTTCTGGGACTTCTGGGAAAGTGTCTAGAAAACTTTCCATCAACTTAATAGGATCTGCAGAGAACTAGAGGGAGGAGACAGAGCACTGTGGTTTCAAGGCACAGGACTGGGGTCCGACTGCCTGACCTGGAGCCCTGACTCCACCCCTCACTGGCTGCCTTCTCTTACAACACCCGCCTGAGGCTCAGAACCTCAGCTTCCTCATCTGTAAAACAAGCTAATAAAAACCCTACTTCACAGAGGGTTGTAAGCATTAAATGAGATAACACAGGGTGTAATTTTTTTTTTTTTTTTAAAGTACAACTACCCTGAGTTAATCATTCAGGGCTTCTGAGAGCTAGAAGCACTTGCACAGAGAGAAGAGGAGAAAGGGACTGTTGTGCTCTTTGCTCACAGAAACGTGTTCGAGAACGGAAACTGTGCTGGTCGCCAAACCGGCACCCGAGAGGGCAATGGAAATCCTTGCAAAGAAGAAAGTCAGAAGAGAGCGTTAACACGTCAAGAATTATAAACCAGTTCTCATCGGCCTTCAGGTCTATGGAGCAGTGTGATAAAAACCTTTCTATGCAGCTTTACTGTGAGCCTCGTATCAGTGAAAAAAAGGCGTTCATGAAACCATTTCCCCTTCTGCACGAGAACATGATCTTCGGCAAACTGGCTGGTTCTGCTCTCCGGAAATGAAGACGGCACGCATCAACTGTGTTTTTAGGTAACACTGCGTGTGATTTAAAAAAGAGGCTTGACCGGTACGTTGCATCTGGACTGGGAAAAGCTACAGCGACTCTTGGAAACTGGCCGTCTCTTGTGGGGATCCTGGGGGATCTGCCAGAGCAGCTGGTGCAGGAGATACCGGCCCCTGTGGGACGTGAGGTGTCAGAACCTGCCCCAGGTGGATCCCAGCCCCTCGCCCCTGAGCGGTGCTGTTCAGGCTTCTAGAAGGACTCCCCCTGGAGGAAATGTCTGGCGCCGCCCTGCCAGCAAGCTGCGGTCCCCCTGCAGGAACGTTCATGCCAAGAGGGGGTGCTACGAGCATCCTGTGAGCTGGAATGCCTAGGTGAACTGTAGATGATCTCTTAGTGGCTGTCCCAACTTCCCAGTTCAGGCAGCCTGCTGTGTAGCATAAACCCCTGGTTCTCCTTACCGTCGTCATTGTCCTAGTCAACGTGCAGAGCGCACGTGCTACGTGCCAAGCACCGACTGACCGCACACTCTACGGCTCATCCTCAAAATACACTGAGCTAGATACTAGGATCATCCCATTTCACAGTTGAGTGGACGGGGGCAACTTCGGGGGATACCTTGGCAGGTGGAGCAGGATATGGGAAGAAGCAGGGAAACAGCAGGCAAAGAAAGAAAAGGGAAAAACGACTGCTGAAAACAACTAAGCAAAGAGCAGGTATAATTCAACACATGTCTTTTTTTTTTTTTTAAAGATTTTTATTTATCCATTTGAGAGAGAGAGAGAGAGAGAGAGACACAGCGAGAGAGGGAACAGAAGCAGGGAGAGTGGGAGAGGGAGAAGCAGGCCTCCTGCCGAGCAGGGAGCCCGATGCGGGGCTCGATCCCAGGACCCTGGGACCATGACCTGAGCCGAAGGCAGACGTTTAACGACTGAGCCGCCCAGGTGCCCCTCAACACATGTCTTTATGTTTATGCCTAAGACTCGCCCTCGGTAGTGAGCTGACATGCACGGCACAAATTGTCACCGAGCGAGTAGCAAAGGGAAGCTACAATCAAGCAAAGGCCGATGGCAATTACAGGAGGCCACACGGCAAAAGAGAGGCAAGCTCATCCCATGTGGGTCAGGTCGGGGGGTCAGAGAGGTTAAACAAATGACAGTGTTCACATGTGTGTCTCAGAGCAACACCAAGCACACGTTTCTGGAGCTCCACCTGCCCGAAGGGGGAAAGAAATCTTCCACTGCTTCATTCGAAAATTTAAAGAACAAAGGTATATGTGCACGCAAAGATTTCTGCCCATACGTATGCGGACATGTGCGTGCAGAGACACGTTCACACCCATCTGCACAGGTGTGTACATGTGTGTATATTTCATTGTGTGTGTCTTAGAAGATTGCATTTCCCCACATCAGAGCCACACATTCATGGAGCCAGGCAAAGACAAAGATGAAGCAGAGGACATTCTTACTTACTGTGTCCCACATCACGATGTATACGTCTGTGCCGAATGAATTATTAACGTGCTGAGTAATATAAAGATTGATAAAGTCACAGAAGTGGTGATACATGTTAACACCTAGTATTGGAAAAAAAAAATCTATGTTAATTAACCCCAGAGAGCAAAGGATTCAGCAATTTTTATTCTACCCCACCTATTTATAGTGTGATAGACTTTTAGCTGAAAATAATTGGGAGAAAAAAAAAATAAGAGTTTTCTCCAAACACAAAAGGATCTGTACTCAGGTAGTCCTCAATTAACAGATGGTTGGGTTCAAAAATTCACTTTAAAATTGCCTATTTAGAAATCAGGAATGCATTATCCCATGTACACTAAATAACAAATGATCAGTAAATTCCAAGAAAAAAATATTAGAAGTCTATTTAGCTCAAAATGGGGTAGAACTATAAGGCCATGAAGACTAAGTTTATTTTTTATGATCACTTACTTTTAAAAATCAATTAAGCAATATCTGTTTATCACAGAAGTATCAACAATGATGGCAGTATTAATATTTTGGTATTTTTTATTTCTGTCTTTTTTTTTCCTTTTTCATCATGATTTATAGCATTGCTTCTTGGGAAAATATTAACCAACTATCATTTAAAAGGGCTCAGTGTCTCATGTTCTCATTGAAAGAGGATGAACTTTGGAATCAGAAAAACCAGGCTGAATACAGCTCAGCCATTCATGAGCAACATTCTCAGATGAGCTGGTAACGTTCCTAAACTTTAGCTTCTCTATGAGAAATAGGAAATCCTTATACTTAGGTGGCAGCTTTGTTAGGAGACACCCAAAGATCTAGTACCTCAAAGCACCCAGCCCCACACATGGCACACAGTGAAATTGTAATGAAGACTACCGGGGTCCTGCTGGGTCAAATAGGGGGAAGGGGGGTGTGGGTGCAGCTATTTCTAAGGTGGTAAGTCCATCATTCCAAAGAAACCGAACATGCACTCTTTCAACATAGGTACCCAGGACCCAGTATCCAACCTGGCAATATGCAAATCTAAACGGCATGAAATTCCAAGAAGTGACATGTGACACATGTGCTTTAAAAGGACAGAAAATGTTGACTGAACAAAAAAGTGACTATCAAAAGCAGAAATCACAACATATCATGACTTCGCTCCCACAGTGAATAATAACGTTGTGTGCCCGAAAATAAGAGTAAAAAATCTTCAGTTTATGTCAGCCAGGTCATTATGCTGTACACCCTCAAGTTACACAGGGCTGCAGGTCAATTACGTCTCAATGGAACAGAAAGAAAAAAGAGAAAATCGTTTTTAGAGAGGAATATTTGGAGACAACTCCGTTCATCCTTCAGAACCATTTGGCAAAGAGCATATTTTCAAATTAATGAGAAAAAACAGTTCTGTGACAACACATCCTTCTTTCCAGGTGAGCGCAGAGCACACATGAACTCCCTCGTGGGTCATCCAGCAAGTTCATAACATGGACTGGGGAAGGCAGCCCAGACCCGCGCTCGGTGGTGCAAGGAGGGAGAAAACGCAGGTCCCATGCTCCAGAAATGTGCCCCCAAGTGAGTCGTGTTCTATAAAACGCTCATTCTCTCTCGGTGAAGAGTCGATGTGGAAAGGGAAATGGGATGAGGGCGAAAGAAGAAAAAAGGAGAGTTTCGAATATAGGAAAGAAACCGCCCGGGTCTACACTGGCCTATTATTCCCACTTTACACACTTTACTGCCTGCATACCAGCATCCATTTAAGAGCTCACAGACATCTACCTGAATAGATGCTTGGCCCCTTTTCAATTTGCGTATTTGAAAAATATGCATGCAGCATTCTTACTCGCTCATATTTCAAAAACCTCCACTTGTCTGGTTTCTGGACCTCATGCGTTGTTACATAAGAATTGCAGCTTCAGGAAGCAGAGCACATTAAAAATATAATCAATACATGACAGTGATTCTGAACTATTCATGACAGAGGGCTCTCTATATTCCCCCCGCCCCGGGAGGCCCGGCGGGGGGTGCACGTGGACGTGGCCAAGTAAGCTTCAGCTCTCAAGAGGAGACATGGAACCCGCACGGCCCACGGCGCGGCTCTCCAGGGCAACTGGCTCACCAAGTTTAAGCTGTGCTTGCGAGCTGAGAGTCACAAGCTCTAAGTGTAAATGGGAAAATAATTCTAAATTTAACTTTTCTTT